>NW_012148285.1:550381-605014 GCF_000956105.1 Propithecus coquereli | reverse complement strand
AAAAATAATAACCAAGCTTAAATCAAAAACAACTAACAAGATTCCTTGTAATTCTTAAAGTAGAACACAAAAAAAGTATGAAGAGAATAAAAAAATTTTAGAAAAAAAGAAGAAAGGGCCGACCAGATTTTAGGTGAGGCGCTTTGTTAAGGCCAGCTGACTTCCATGCCCACCTATGAATCGCGCAGCGCTGGCACTCTCCGCACCCTTCGCGGCTAACCGCGGCAGGCCTAACACGCTCGGGTCCCCGTCACAGCTCTGGAAACCAGGGACGCGGATCTGCAATCTTCAGAGCTCAACGGAATTTAACATCGAGTCTCATGCCAACATGCGCTACGACTCCTTCTGCTGATTTATCTGAAACATGGCTCTCCTCTCACCCCAAGTGTCCTGCGACCTGTCAGATCAGACTGCAGGTGGACGCCCTGATTCCAGCCCACCAGGACTCTTTCCTGACCCTCGAGTCTCCCCTGCCTCTCACCCTCGCTTCGATTCAACTCGCGCGGTTCCGCGCTCCCGTCACCGGCAGCCTGCACAGACCCCGTGGACCGATGAACAGGAGCAAGTCCTCGCCAGGGAGGAGTTTCCAGTTTAACGGGAAAGCTACATGTGCGCACGGGGGTTTCAGGGTCCCGTGTGAGTGATGTGACGGACACTGAGTGTCACCGGAACACCAACGTTTGGAAGAGGCGATGCCCAAATTGAGTGTGTGGTCTCCACGCGGAAAGGGTCCCGTGGGGGCACGGAAGGTAAGTGCTCGTTACCTGAAAGCACCAAATGTTAATCTGGGATGGAAATACAGCATTTAATACTGTTCTGTGTACTTTTCTGGATTTTTATTTGAAAACAAGCCGTACCACGGACTGCATTAGCAGGGATTATGGTGCATAAAGGCCTGGCCGCCTGGGAGCGGGCGGTGGCCACCTCCGCCACAAAGGCAATAGGCCGGCGCCACAGGTCTCACAGCCGGCAGCCACCGTGCCAACCGCAGGCTGCCGCAAAGGGGGATCCGAGCAGTGGACTGAGAGTTCAATAGACCTTTCAGCAAAAACACAACAATGGCGCAGTGTGGCCTTCTCCAGGCCACACGCAGCCACCGCTGTGACAGTGCTTATGGGGCGAGGAGGGGAAAGCCAGCGAGCTCAGACATTGGGGGACAATTTCACAATGTGGGGGTGCTTTCTGTTTTCCTTTGGTAGTGTCCCTTCCATGTGTTTTAATAAAGATATTAAAAACACACAAGAAAAACCAAGGGGCCTGTGACAAGAAGAAAAGCTCCGCGCACAGCTCAAGTGGACCAAGAGGCAGAGAAGACCAACTGCTCCTGACCCGCACAGCTTGTCCCTGCGCTTCAGAAATGGTTTTGGGGACTGGCCAGTGAGAAACAGACCCAGATTAAATTCTTTACAAATGGAGATTTTACAGTTTAAGGGAAGATTTTAGGTTAATGGTGGCTAAAAGCATGCTTTTACCGTTCAAAATCCCTTCAACACAAGATAATCCCTCAGAAAGAAAACAAAAGATATAGGGTCTGAAGAGGGGAAAACTGCCTGGGTAATTTACAGCCACCACTTGATTCCCTTCCCAGCAAAATAAAGTGTACATCTTAACAAGGCACCAGCCTAGCTGCTCAATCCCATCAAGACAGCCAGCAAACGCACGGCTTCCAACCCAAGCAGAAGCTTCCAATTACATTTACTCATCCAGTTAAGACTGGTTTACCAAGGTGCGGTGGCTCACACCTATAATCCTAGCATTTTGGGTGGCTGAGGCGAGAGAAATGCTTGAGGCCAGGAGTTCGAGACCAGCCTGGGCAACACAGCAAGACCCCCATCTCTGAGGGGAAAAACAAAAAACTGGTTTGCCTACCTTGACATCCTATAAGGAAGATTTTTCTCCTTTCATAACATCCTGTCTAAAAACGAATCCCCCAAAGAAGTGTGAACTACTACTTTAGAGCACTACCTCTGCAGCTAACTTCCGGAACTCAAAAAGCAAAAAACATCAGTGTTCCTTACGGTGCGTATAACCTCAACCACCGGGCTGCCAGTTAATGCTGGGCCTGCAGTCCCAGCTACAGGGCAGACTGAGGCGGGAGGATGGCTTGAGCCCAGGCAGCGTAAACAAAAAGGGAGTGTACTCATTGGACGCAACTGAGACGCCACTGGGAACGCAGCCCCTCGCCCGGCTGGGGCAGGTGTACGGAGCTCTGGTTGTCGGGCACCGGACACTTAGTGCATTCTGAGTGCGGAATAAACTCCTGGTCCCACATCAGCGCAGATCTAGAGGTGAGTGATTAACAGTCACTGTTCCATAGTTAATGGTTAACTACTTGGTTAACATGCCTGAGTACTGCCCTAACTCCCCCAAATTTAAAGGGTTTTTTAGCAAGTGGGAACAAGTCTTTAGTATTTATTCTGTTTAGCATTTGTCTCGACAGTTGTCACACGCACACATTCTCTTACTTCCAGAGAGCCTGTGCCGCAGAAATGGCTCATAGTACAGAAAAATCTCACGCATCTGAAGACCCAAAGCTTTACAACGCAAGCTGGCTGCTCGGGTGGCACGAAAGACCTCGTCGGCTCCATCGACCCTAATTTATGTGACTTCCAATACCCAAAAGCACTTCTGAGATAAAAAAATGTGCGTGTGTGTTCCTGGGTATTAGACACAAGTCAGGAGATGTGCGTTCCAATCTGTTTCCTCCTACAGCAAAGTAAGGAGAACAGC
The DNA here is from genome assembly GCF_000956105.1 of Propithecus coquereli. Classification (NCBI taxonomy): domain Eukaryota; kingdom Metazoa; phylum Chordata; class Mammalia; order Primates; family Indriidae; genus Propithecus; species Propithecus coquereli. The sequence goes on along the minus strand of NW_012148285.1, from coordinate 602,284 downwards.
ACCTACCTCCCCAGGCTGTGTGCAGACTAAAGGAGGTAACCTTTGCTTGAGCACTGCGGGCTGTCATCTTCTTCCCCCGACATCCTAGTACTTTCCAACTGGAAGTGGACTTGCCCGGACGAGCAGAAGCACAGCCACCGGCACACACATACGTACAGGCACAGGCAGACAGGCACACATGCGCACACGAGCACGGGCACACGTACACACAGGCACATGTGGGCGCGGGCACAGGCACACGCGGGCACACTTATGCGCGTGCAAACACGGGCACAGGCACACGTACACACACAGGCACACGCCAACACAGGCAGGCACGGACGCAGGCCGCGCAACCCGCCATTCCCCCGCGGCTTTGACCCAGACCCCGCGCGCCCTCCGCGCCCTGGCCCCGCCGCACGGAGTGGAGGAACTGGAGGGAGTGGAGGGCCGGCCCTTGCGGTCGGGGTCCCGGAACGCCCTGTCCGGCCGGCCGCGGCGCACACCGAGGGAAGGGCGGAGGCGCGGCCCGCGGGCCTCTGTGAGGCCGCCCTGCCCGCCGCCCGGCCCGCCCCGCTCCGCCGCCCGCCACGTGGCCGCGCCCCCGCCGGCCCCGCGCCCGCCCGGAGCCTCACCGGGAGCCCGCGCGGCCGCCCTCGCTCTCCGGGCCCTGGAACATGTCGCCCGCCGCCCGGCACCGCCCTCTGCCCGCCGCGCCGCCGTTCCCGCCCGACCCCGCGCAGGTACCCGAGCCCGTCCTCCTACGCCCATTGGGCGCCACGACGCCAATCTCACTTCCTCAGCCTATCGCCGCGCGGACCCCGCCCCTCGCGCCTGCACCCAATATATAGGCGGCTTGGAAAGGCCGGCGCCGCGCCCGCCGCCAATTGGTGGGAGCTGACGTCACTCAGAGCGTCGGGCGCTGGCATTGGGCAGCAGGCTGGAGGCCGAGGCCCGGGACGGAAACGGGGACGAGGGGGGCGCGGTGGGACCGCCGACTGTGCGCTGCCCGCATGGCCCCTGCAGACACAAGGCCCTCAGCACAGGCACAAATGACCACCGAACGACCATGGTTAGATCAAGTATTAGTATGTATTTATGCACAATAAAAACATTTACAAGTTGAACTGGAAATTTAAACAGAAGTTTAACAGCTCTTGTTTATTATATTAAATAACCGAAACACCTTTTATTCCCAAATTGGTAAAGAATAAATAATATAATTTACAATATGGTACAAAAAATAATCAGGAAAGACAGGCATTTTGCTTTATACATACACTGTATATGTATATTTATAATCTATAAAACAAATTCACATCTCAAACAAGCCGAAAACCTTAGATGATATGGCTTAACGATTATTAAAGGAAACAGCAATAATTTCTGCTGTCCAGACCATTCCTAGAGCCAGTTATCCTGTTACAGAACAAAGGGCACAGGTTGCTGTAGTGCTTCCAAGACACGACTTAAAAATTATTGTGAGATTAGGAGAGCTTTGACAGCTGGGAAAGGTTTGCTGTTTCTTTCTTTTTTTTTTTAATTAATCTTTCCTTGTTTTCCTTAAGACAAAGTGCCTTTTTCCTCACCAATGCATTTGCTAGATCTCCATGCTTAAAGAGAAAACACAACTGTGTTCCTCCTCCCTTGCTCCCAGTGTCTTGTATTCCACAACTTTCTTTGCAGAGCAAGTTTAGATTCACTGGTGTGATCTAGTTAAAGATGCTATTACACTGAAGAGAACATCCACCAGCAATGCCACCGTACAGAACAGCATGGAACGGGATTCTGATGCTAAGAAACTGCAGATGTGTGGGAGAGCAAGCAGGGCAAATGAGGACATGACCCCAACGATTCCCACTCCCTGAGCAAGTACTCTACACCTATGAGATACAGAAGGATGAAAAAATGTCGTGAAAGCCTGAACTTGGACTTGCCTCTGCACCTTCTGAAGGATGGAATGCTCTCACTGTACATTCGCAATCAAGAATCAAAGCCAAAATGCCAACTTCCTTGACACCAGAGATATTTGGTCTCAATCTTTAGAAAAGATGAATCAGCAGAAAGACCCCAAGACATTAGAGAGATTAGGGAAAGATTTTTCTAAGAAACTGATCTCATCTTAATCACAACATGCACAAAGGAAGCCACAGGTTTTGAGACTATTTCTGCTGGAAAGGCAGAGGAAGACACAGGAAGTGGAAGGCCTCTCTGCTTGAGTCTTTTGAAAATTCCAGCCATTAACAGTTGCCTGTGTTTGTACATAAATATTCACTTAGGCTGGAAGAAAATGCATCGTTTTTCCGCAACAACTGACACCATTTCCCCTTCATATTGAAAACAAAGACATATACCGGTCTAGCTGCTAGAGAAGCAGCAGAATTCTCTGGAATCCTGTCAGTTTTACTCCAGGAGAGGAGTCAGTCCTCTCCTCCCTAAGTTACCTACCTATTGGATGACAACAGCCACAGCCCGCCGCACCCAGAGGGAGTCTATGCCGGAGACCCAGGTGGGAGGCGCTGTTAAATAAGTCAGGAGCCTACAAAAGCAGATCGCTGTCTCCAAGGTCTTCCCCATTGGATGTCACTGGGCAGAGGTGCAAAGCAACACAGCGCACTGCCTCAGGGTGTCCTGACAGGCAGCTCAGGCCCCTCTGTCCCTGGTACAGCACACGTGGCCCCTGGGTACTCTGCGCATCAAGGCTGTACTGTTACTTGGCATCTCTGGCCTAGACTGTGGCAAAGTGGGAAAGCTCGGAGTGGCCTAACAGCAGCCTGGTGTCCTAACCTACTGCAGACCTGGCGACGTCACATGCCCAGCAAGGGAGAGCGACTGATCTTCTTTAGCTCAATGAGTTGCTAATTTCAGGAGGCTGATATGTTAAGCATTATTAAAACACAAGCTAGTTTAAAGATACTCTGGATCAAACACTGCCGTTTATAACCCTTAATAAAGTGGCACCATGTTCCTTTTTTTCATCCCTCCAGAGCTTTGGGACTGTTTTTTTAAGATCTTGTGTCAAAGTCTGAAAGTCTGAAGGAGGTAAACCACCTTAGAGGCAAAAGCTCCAAGAAAAACTTGTGAGAAGACAAAAGAAAGCTCCTGCCTGGGAGCCCGCTGTCCTGCAGTGCATCACCACCTGTGGTCTGCAGCGGCTACAGCGGCTGGCGCGACAGCAGGACTGAGGGCATCCACCTGCGTCTACGCCAGAGGCCTTTCTTCCCTCTCTTCACCGTTCCCTTCATTGTGGACGGGGAGAGAAGTGGTGCAGAGGGCCGGGGCCAGCCCTGAGTGCTGCTGCCTGCCTCACGAAAGGTGGGGGGCAGAGCGAGTGTAGGTTCAGCTGGGTTAGAAAAGCCAAATCAGTCCCGGCTACTGGCGGCGCAGGCACCACCTGCCCAACAGCACAGCGGTGGCGCCTGGCCACACTGGATATGGCTGGACGGTGACTTGTGTGCTTGGAACTCCTGAGGCTGAGAAGGCAAAGGAGCCCTGGTTAGCTCCATCTGGGAAAGACCGGACGTTGGGCCGTCTGCTGTTTTAACATTGGTCACCCGGGGCTCAAGGAAGGAGACCACCAAAGGGCATGGGTTTGGTGAGCTCTGACCCCATCTGGACATGTGAACCTTGCCTGCGTGCCCTGAACAGGAGAGAGATGGGAGGAGAAACCGGAGCCTCAGGCAAAGGCGTGCGTGTGGGACTGAGCACGTACACCAGGCCTCCCTGCACCAGCACCAAGGGGAGCAGAGAAGGCTCTGAAGAAGAGAAAACTTTCCTCACGACGGCAAGTTTGTCCCAGATGCCAGACAGTAACACGGGGAAGCTCAAGAACTCATCAGGAAAGTCTCATCTGTAGTCTCATCAGTGCTTAGGGGCCATCCCAGCGGAGAGAAACATCTCAGATCACCCAGGAGAAACCTGCGAAGGGGCACGGGCAGGAAACCAACTAACAGGGACTCTTCTTCCTCTTCCACGTCTCCCTAATTCTTAAAACACAGGAAAAACATTTTCAGCCAGCTCAGCAGGACCATATAAAGTCCACACCATCTGCGTAAGATGTGGTTCTCGTCCCCCTTCCTGTGAAGGTGGAGCAGCTGGGCGGGAGCACTAGAGTGAGTGTTTCTGGGCTGATGGCACTGGCTGCAGCCCCTGACACTCAGACATCCTCTGAGCGTCTGCTGTCTCGGGGCGTGACACCACCAGGCAGGAGCCCAGGCCACACCCGACAGTCCTACCCTGCACCCTCCCGAGAGCAACCCAAAGTGGCGCAGGTTTGGCAGAAGGAACACTGCAGCGGCCTGGGGGCTCCCCGCAGAGAAAGGGGAGACAGCAACTCCCCGGCACGCAGCAGCTACGCCAAGGCACACGCTCCCTTCTCAGAAAGCAAGCCCACTGAACGTCCAACACAGCCGCTGAGGCAGAGCACAGGCTGAAACGGCACTGCTGTGCAGACCCTGACACGGGGCCCCAGGACTGGCCAGGAACTGCTCCGAACCACAGCAACTTCTGCCGTCCCCCCTTCCCGAGAACTGGTCCTGGTCCCCCGGGACATCACTGTCCTCTGCTTGTGGGGACACAGTTCATGACCAGTGGCTCCTGCATGGGTACATTGTAGGGTGCAGAGGTGCTTCTCTTCAGACCATCTTCCGGGGGTCCTGGGCTCGATCTGTCCTCTCTCGCTGGAAGAGTTGTTCAGCTACCACAAAGGAGAACCCCCAGCCCCATAAGTCCTCCTTTTAGCCTCCAGGATACCCTGTCCTGAGCTGTGGTCACTGGGATAGGTCACCGACAGGGGGGCCACCTCCGCCAGCATCAAACAGAACCTCCCGGCGGCCAGGCTCCGTGATGGACAGCTCTTGGGCCAGGTCGTTGAACCGAGATATGTAGTCGATGCTGTTCTCATTCATCATGCACGCCAGCTGGGAATCCACCACCTGCAGCACAGAGGAGACACGGGACCATGTCAGCTGGCGGCTGGATGGCCCTCCCGAGGGAGGTGGCTCCCTGCGGAGAAGACTGCTATCTCCCACCAACTCCCGCTGCTGGAGTCGAGCCGTGGACGGCGGCCCAGTGTGCTCTGGAGAATTTCAGAAGGACCCGTTGTCCGCACACACTGCTGCACCAGTGTGGTGGTGCTCCTCCCGACAGCCACAGAGACTGAGGAGCAGCCTGAGGGAACAGACGCAGTGAGGGGACAGCGTTTGCTGGGGAGAGAGGTTGGGGGGCTCCAAGGACTAGAGCCTGAGCAGGAGGTGGGGTACATCCTGAGGACAAGTTGGGAGCGTGTTCCTTTTGGGAGAAACAAGTGCAAAGGCCCTGAGGCGGGAACAGGCTTTGACTGTTCAAAAAGCACAGGAGAGACACTGGCCATGACACAGGGAGCGCGGCGGAGTGGAGCGGGGAGACGCGTGTGCAGCAAGGCCTCAGGATTTGATCCTGCGCGTGGCTATGTGGAACCTGCTGTCTTCACTGTTTACCCTCCGCCTCCTGCGCCTGAGTGGAAGCGTCCTGTGGACAGGGCCTTTGTTTGCATGTAGTAGACCCTTAATAAATGTCGATAATGAATTGCACGACATCGTGAATGAATGGGAGGCTTTGGAAAACTGAGCAGGGCTATGGTATGAACTGAATTTTAAACTTTTTATTAATATTATGGGGAAGGTGAAACAAGTTCAACTTGTTTTTAGAACGTAGAGCAATCGTGACTCTCCTGCCCGAGTTCCATCAGCAGCTTCCACCCTCCTCCACCGGGCCGGTCCAGCTCCGCCTCTCCCCAGGTCACTCACCCCACCGCCGACTCACATCCCACCAGCGGGCCCGGCCGCAGGTGTTTCACGCCGCACGTGCGGCCGAGGAGCACTACCTGCCAGACACGACCGTGCTGTGCGTGCAGGTTCTCAGTAATAGCCTCTCGCTAGACACTGACCTGCCCTTTCTGCAGGGAGGGATGTGTTTCAGTCACTCGCTAAGGACACAGAGTTTCACAAACATCGACTATGTCTTCGCTTCGTGCCACTCACCTTCACGTCACCCAGGGATCCTGGGTGCAAATTCTGATTCAGGGGCCCTGGGATGGGCCTGAGAATCTGCATCTCTAACTTCTAGGTGTTTCTGCAGCTGGTCTGTGGCCCATTCTTTGAACAGCAGGGCTGTGGCATGGTGTCTCAGGACATTTGTGCAGTGCCTGTCCCACAGGGGCCGGGTACGTACAAACGTCCACACAAACACGGGAGGGGAACACCAGCACCCCAGGTGTGCTGAGTGAACACTCCGAGGCCAAGCAGGCTGAAGCACTGCTACGAGCTGAGTGAGGAGACCCACTGCGTTACTGTGTCTGCGTTTGGATGGAGTTTCCAGTCAGATCACTGCTTGGCTCAGTGCTCCAAAGCCTTTCCCTCAGTTCATCATCCTGAGATTCTCAATTTATGTTTTTTGACCTTTTTTTGCTCCAGGTTTCCCTCAAGCATCGGCCTACAAATTCCTCAAGGAATACCTACTACTGTCTCCATACCCCGGACCCAGATTAAGGACTCCTACAATAGGATAAAGCCTTCCAGTGGCATTCTAGAGGGACGAGTCTCCCTCTGAGCCTACCCCCCAAGCACTGCCGCTCTGCGCCCTGCACCCTGCACCAGCTAGATGCCCATCCCACCTTCACCCCTTGAGCAAGCCTTTCGCCCTGCAAGCCTGACTCGCCCAGATGCCACTCAAACCACCTGACGGACACCTGGGTGGCTGCGAGCAGACAGCCTGGCCAAACGAAAGAGGGACACTGCATCTGGTCCAGAGAAGACAATCACATGCGGAGCTCTGCTCCCACACGCAGGAGCTGCCATGATGTGACGCCTACCACGGTCAGCCCCAGTGCAGGAGAAGCACGAGGATGGCAGAGTCCTGCAGAACCAACCCAGCTCCACTGGGCCGGCCACGACACACTGCAGGAGACCCTGCCTGAAGGTTCCCTGCCGTCAGGACGGGACTGGCGATGGCAGAACCGCTCACTATCACCACATACTCCACAGTGGCACTGGCACCTCACAAATCAGGAAACCCAAGCAGCCCAGGGCCACACAGCTGCTGAAGGACACCGTGGATGCAAGCTCAGCTCCAGCCGCCCTCAGAGACCCTGCTCCCCACCTGGCACCAGGGCTTCCCTGTCTGCATGCCTTCAGGGCTCAGCTGGCACGGAGTCTGTCGCTGCCCATGTGGACGGATGCCAGCCCAGTCGAGCCAGCACCTCCATTCTCAGCAGCAGCCAGACACCGGGTGTGCATGGGCCATCTCCTGGCATTATTCCACCCTGGCAAGCAGTTCTCAGTGACCCACAGGTCTGGGGAGGGATCCGGCCACCTCTGCGGCGGGAGTTGGGGGGTCAAGCTCAGGTGTGCGGTTGGTGCACCTACCTCTGCAACGTCGGCCAGGGACCTGGACACAAATGAGTCCCGTGAGTTTCCATCCAACAAGCTGGGGCCAAGCAAGGAGGTGCCACTGTTGGTCCCGATGGGAGTTGGCAGCATCTTCCGGCTCTTCTCTGGAGAGATGAAGCTTGCTGCAGAGAGAGGACCAGAGGAAAACACCCTGAGATCCAGCTTGGTCTGAACCGGCCCAGCGGGAGGGTCCTGAGGCGGGGCTTGCATACGGTGCTTCGGATGGAAGGGACACTGGGTAACTGGCTTTCCCGTGTAACGATCCTTGGGTACAGATGTGTGTCTCATTTTCCAGGAGCCCCCCAGTGTCCCACCCTGGAGCCGCTGCCCTGGTCCCCGCATTTTGTTCTCTGTGAGTAGTCCTCCCTGACGGGCATTCAGTCTGTGTCCAACTGTTCCTGACGTATGTTTGACTTCGCACGTATCTGCACTGGGTCGTGTGGCAGTAGGAGACGCTGGAGGGGGCCGGCGCCCTTGTCAACACTCAGACCCAGGACTCTGAATCGCTCTCGGCCATCAGGCGTGGTGCCACCTTCAGGCTGACTGAGCTCACTGTGTGTGACACACGCAGGGCTGTCCGTGACAACCATCCACGTGCCCTGGCTGCTCCCAAAAACCACAAGGGCGTCGGTCCCTGACATGCTAAGGGGAGCTCTTCCTGTGTGGAAAACAGGAGCTGGGCGTGTCTTTCCCTGACATGCCCCTTCCCGCCACACTAACACCTGGTACCCCATGAGCAGACAGACCGGGGACGAGGATGAACACGTCCTCTGTACTCTCCCGTTTGCAGTGAGGAAGGCACCATGAGGCAGCTGGACCATCCACTTCAGAATATCTGACCCCAGCGAGAGGAGCCAACAGTGCAAAGACGGGAACTTCTTTCCTCCCACCCTCGGCAGGGCCCTGCAGAAAGCCCCAGTGGTGAGGGTGCAAGGGGCTCAGAGAGCCCACGTGTGGGGTGATGGGGACATTCTGTGCTCCCATCAGGCTGTGGGTTACCAGGGTGTATACACTTGTCAAAGCTCAGTGAACCAGGCCAGGTGAAGTAGCTCAAGGCCTGTAATCCCAGTGCTTTGGGAGGCCAAGGCGGGAGGATTGCTCGAGGCCAGGAGTTTAAGACCAGCCCGAGCAAGAGCAAGATCCCATCTCTACAAAAAATAGAAGAATTAGCTGGGCCTGGTGGCACGTGCCTGCAGTCCCAGCTATTCCTGAAAGTTATGCCTAAAAAAATTAACTCAGAAAAAAATTAACACTTGAGAAACAAGCAGACAGCCCTAGTAGGGGTTCAGCCACAGAGCAACGAGAGCCCCGTCGCCCAGACTCCACCCTGCTGGTCTGGGAAGGGACTCGAGCCCTCCCCACACGCTCACCAAACAAGCTGCTGAGCGAGGAGTCGGTGGAGTCGCTGGGGTACCACTGAGGGTCGTGGGTGGGAGAGGCGATCCAGTCCGGTTGGGGGCTGCCGGATGGGGAGGGAAGACTCTTGGAACCGTCACTGCCATTCAGCTTTGCTGGAGAGAGAGGGACGCCTTCACCTGCCCACCAAAATGCTGGGTCAGAGATGCTGCACGGGGGAGAAGTCTGGTCCCTGCTTCCCCAACCCCCATTGAGCAGGGAGCGTGGCCATGCCACCAAGCGCTGCCAAGCTGGGAGACCCCGGACCCCGAGGGCCCCCACACCAGGATGGACACCCTGCTCTCAGGGGAGGATCACAGAGCCTTCGGGAGGGCTTCGTGTGGCAAGAGAGACAGGACGCAGAGCAACAACAATGGCAGCAACGAGCATGCAGGAGGCCAGGCCCTCGCCACGATCTTCATGTGAATCATCTCGCTAGCGCTGACAACAGCCTTGAGTCGGGCTCACTATTCCCAGTTTATTGCTTAGGAAAGTGAGGCTCAGACATTGGAGACCTGCCCAAGGCCACTTGCTAACAGGGTGTGAGCTCCCGTCTGCCTGAACCCACAGCCTGAATTGTACCAGCGACCAACAACCACGCCACTGCTCCCAGGAGCATCGCCCCAAGCGCAGGCCAGGCCCAGGCCCCACAGGTACCAGTCTAGCCATTTCCTAAACGCTGTGACACCCACAGGCTGTCCCCTCACATTCCAAGTCAGCTGGGAAGATGCCCCTCTGACCCCGTGCTGGGGAGGGCCTTGCGGGCCACCCTGCTCTTGTCCCAAGGTCAGGAGCAATCCTACCGGGCCACCCACGGCCTCAGGTCCCACACGCATCCTGTCTGTCTGCACTGCCTCTGCCAGGGCCAAGCAGCACCTTGTAGGTGGCACGTATCCAAGTCTCACAAAATGATAGCTGGACCGGAACATTCCCAGTGAGCGTGGCGAACACTCAGGCAGGAGGCCAGACCCCTGATTCCAGGAAGGGGAGAGGCCACCCTGCTGCTCACCATACTGGCCGGAGCTGATGGCGATCTCGATGATGGAGTCACTGATGTGCGTGGCGGGCTCTCCCTGCGAGAGCGCGTCCTCGGGCGGGCCTGGCAGGGAGATGTCCAGCAGAGCAGAGACGTCCGGTGGAGAGAGCCGGGTGCTGGGGGCCTCTGCTGAGGACAGCGTGGAGAGGCCATTCTGGAGAGAAGCCTTGGGCAGCTCAGGTAAGGAGAGGACAGACGAGCCCTGGGGGGAGACAGGTGTTGTTCAGACACAACTGGCCAATCAGAACCTCTAATGAAAAATCAATCCTAGCTTCACAGCTCGGCGGGCGAGTGACGGGCAAATCAGAGGCGATGGGTGCCGCAGTCCCCTACACGCCTGGGGAATTTGATTCTCCCAAAACCATGGGAAGGCAGAGCCAAGGGCCAAGCCCTGGAGGCCAGGACCTGCTCGGACTGCCGCCAGCAGGGCAACAGTGCACAGGCGCAGAGTGGCGCCAGGGGAGCTACCAGCTGACGGCTTCCTCCTCCATGGCCAAAAAACGGAGTCCTTGCAGTACCAAGTATGATCAGCCTTGCAGGGGGAGGAAGGGAGTCTGGGGTGGGAGACAGCCACCTTCGTTCACTCACTCCAGGCAGCAGGCACAGGGATGGGGGTGGGGGACAACAAAGCCACTGCGTCAGGGCCATCCAGGGGAGAGACGCTGGCAGGACCAGGGGTGGGGGTTAGGGCACTGGAGGGGTCGTGGGGCTGTTTCGCTCAGTGGCCCAAGGGCACACTCTACCTGGAAACTGTCCGTCACTGGCTCTTGCTCAGGCCTCGAGGGGATGCTGACAAATGGGTCGCTCGTGCCCTGCAAGAACAGCAGGCCCACCCGTGAGCACCGCACGGTGTGCCAGACACTGCCCAAGCCATTGCCTGGAACGGAGCTCCAGGGGCAAGTGCTGCCCCATCCCCCTGGGCCTCCTGACAGCCAGAGGGACAGTCTTCGGGTAGGGGTCTAGGCTGAAAATGCTAAGAAGCCACTTTCAGAGTGTGAGCCCTGCAGTTTCGACTTTTTGTTGACTCCAAGAGCAAACTCAAGTCCTACCGAGAAGTTGACCTTGAAGCAGGCAGGGCTGGGCTCCCTAGAGTTCTGAGAGGGTTGGCCCACCCCCAGGCAGCCCGCAGGCAGGCCACAGCAGGCCAGAGAAGCCAGACCACCTGGAGGGGTGGTGAAGGAGTGATGGGAAGGCCGTCTCCTTTTGTAGACGAGAAACACCCAGGAACGCCCAGGCAGAGGCCACCGTGCTGACTGCTGGCCGGCTCGGTCGGTTATTCCCACACAGAGCCACCCGCCAGTGTCCCAGCTCTGGCTCTCCAGGGCCACGCGGTGCTCACTCACACGGTGCCCCCTGCCCCGCATTCAGACGCTTTCCTCCAGCCCACGTGGTCCAACCTCTCACAGGCGGGACTGGAGTCCCGTGTGATCTCAGCCCCACGTCCTGGGCTCCCACCCCAGAAGCTGCTAACACTGAATTTCAAGCCCTTCTAAACACACTCACCCCCATGGCAGGGATGGGGTCTCCATTCTGGGGGCTTGCTGTGGAGTCCTGACTGGAGACGGCAGCTGCTACCTCTTCCGAGGACAGTGCAGAGAGGCCGGACAAGCCCTCAGGGTCCAGGACAGGGAGGGGGCTCCCGGGGATGATGCCTGCACTTTTAGCGGCCAAGTCGATAGCACCTGGCAACAGAAACAACGCTTCGAATCTCTGCTCTACTGCCACCCCACATATCCCAAGGCGGCTTGGGAACGGCCTCTCCCTCACACCTCATTTCAGTGCAAGAGCCAAGGGCTCCGATGCTCTCTCTGAAGGGTAATGAGACATCATGATTCAAAGAAGAAAACATTAAAAACCTTGTGACAAAAACATCCCTCAGAAACCTGACGTGTGGCTGTCACAGTGCAGGTTACACACTTACTGGCCAGGTGACCCGTGGTCTGGGGTGGAAGGACCTTGGGCACGATCGGCCGGGAAAGAGCTGCTTTGGTCAGAGAAGACTGGATGGGCCGGAACGAACCTCTCCCTGCGAGGGCGAGGACAAAAGCAGACATGTCAGCGCTGCCCGCCCATGCCTTCCCTTGCAGAGCCTTCGCAGCCACGGTCAGGGTCACAGGGGCGGAGCCAAGGTAGAAGCCACAGAACATTCCAAGCACTTGCTAACTCGGAGAGTCAGAGGTCACACAGGCCCCCACCAGGGAGAAGAGCTCTGGCACCCTCCACGGTGGCACCACTGTGCCTCTTAGGAGCTGCTGAAGGGCTGCGATCACCACTGTCATCCTGGGAGGACGGCCCTTTATGGTCCATGGGCCTGCGAGGTGAGCCACAGGCTCCTGCGAGGCAGTCGGAGCATCCGACCTGGGACTGAGGCTCTGCCGCTGCAGATGGGTTTGATCCTGCTCAGCTTCCCACGGGTAGAAAGGGGGCACGAGAAAAAGCAATGGGAACAGGCCCGTGCGGGTCTTACGGTATGCCCGTGTGAACACCAAGACTGGTGAGAACACAAATCCCAGAGCGTGTGACTACGGACTCTCCCCGGACCAGGCTGACTTCAAGGAGCCAGGGCCCCACTGAACTCAGACGTGTGAAAGCATGGTTCATACACCCAGCCACAACCCCACTCCGCAACACGCCCAACAAGGCGTCACATGCGGAGAGCGGGCAACAGACGCTCCACTGCACCGAGCTGAGCAAGGCGCGCACACAGGGCCACCGGGACCACACTGGCAGAGGCGCCTCCACACCACCGGCAGCAGGGCCCACGCCTGGCCCGCCACTGCAGCCAGGCCCGGCAAAGGCACACCAGGTGTGCTTGAAATGTCACTCGGAGAGCCATGGAAATCGACACCTGCTGTTCCCAAGCACAGAGCCACACCTGGGTGAGGAGGAGGAAACACAGCCCTGGGGCGCGGGCCCTTACCAGTTACGGAGGAGTTCGACAGGATGGAGAAGGAGCAGACGTTGTGGGACTGGTTTTCAGGTCTAGGCAGCAGCGTTCTCTGTGAAGGAGAAACTGCGACAATCAGAGCGATGAAAAGATGCCCTCGCTCCAGAAAGCCAGTTAGACAGAAAGGGACGCTCCGAGGGAGCTGAGCACGACCAGGCGAGGTGACGACACACAAGCCCGGGCACCCGAGAGCTGTCCTGTGACACTGCGCCTCCGAACACCAGGTCGTCTCTAACGCAAACCGGGGAATCTGCCCTCTCCCAGGGAAAAGTGAAGGAACGTCACAATCATCTCCTTTCAATCCAGAATGTTCTTCTGCATTTGGCTGGAATGCAACTATGTAACTACTGGATGTGGACTTCTGTGAGAGACACCCCGACTCTGGGCTTCCTCACGTGTGGGGTGAAGGGAAGACAGCTCCTGGCTCGTAGCCCACAGACCCTGAAGGGCACGGGCTGCTCCTCCGTGGGGCTCCCGCGTGCGGACAATCAGGCTGCAGTGCGCTAAGGGCACCTGTGAATGGGGACGGCCACCACCCAAGAAATCATACTCATCACTGAAACTGTGAGTCATCAGAGTAAAACATTAGCAAAGGCGTCCGTCAACCCCAAAGTGCCGCGAGTCGCTCCAGCCTCTGGGCACACAGCTGCCGTTCTGTGCTCCCATATGGAGGACTCGGGCCCGAGACAACTCCCCGACCCTCAGAAGCACCCCGCGGCGTCAGTGTCGGCAGAGGCTGGGGTGGAGGTGCCACTAGGACAGCAGCAGGCCGCAATCCATGCACATGAGCCACGCACATCCTGTGCCAGCTTCGTGCCCACGGCTAACACGGGGATCGGCAGGCTCTTTCTGTAAAGGGCCAGGCAGGACATATTTTAGGTTTGGGGACCATACTTGACCCTGCCCTTGGGAAACAGCCACAGGCAGTATAGCAATTAATAACTGTGGCAGTGTGCCAGTAAAACGTTACACACGAAATTATTAAGTGAAAAGACCACATGTTGTATGATCCCATTTATAGGAAATGCCCAGAACAGGCCAATCCACAGAGACAGAAAGTGACCAGTGGCTGCCAGGGGCTAGGGGGAGAAGGCAGTGTGCGTTAACAGCTACAGCGTTTCCTTCCGGGGTGATGGTGCTGGAGTGTCAGACAGTGGCGATCGTTGTACAACCTCGTAAACAGACTGAAAACCACTTAGTTATACACTTTAAATGGCTGACTTTATGGTGTGTGAACTGCGTATCTATAAAGCTTTTTTTTTTTTTTTTTTTGTGAGACAGTGTCATTCTGTTGTCTGGGATAGAGTGCCATGGAGTCAGCCTAGCTCACAGCAACCTCAAACTCCCGGGCTCAAGCTATCCTACTGCCTCAGCCTCCCAAGTAGCTGGAATTACAGGCGCACGCCACCATACTCAGCTAATTTTTTGTAAATATTTTTAGTTGTCCAGCTAATTTCTTTCTATTTTTAGTAGAAACGTGGTCTTGCTCTTGCTCAGGCTGGTCTCGAACTCCTGAGCTCAAATTATCCTCCAGCCTTTGCCTCCCAGAGTGCTAGGATTATAGGCGTGAGCCGCCGCGCCCAGCCTATAAAGCTATTTTAAATAAAAAACAACAGTCAGACTGGACTTGGCCCCTGGGCCACAGTTTTCGACGCTGGACTAAGCAGCCAGAGCGTGCACTCGGCCAGGAGTATTTTCCATTTCAAATGCAAAGTATGAAATGCATAAGATTAAATGCACTAAATTAATCTGAACACAGAATACCTAAGATTTAGAATGCATCTTTCTTCCCAAGACCTTTCGTGCAATCCCTCATTTCTAAATATACTAATCTCAAGAGAGAAAAAGATTTCTAAGAGTCTATGAAAAACATTAATCTAAAAAAATACACATTTATAAATATCTAAGGCCATAGTTTTTTCAGACTTCCAGCCTCACTCCCCTTATCTTATACCTCAAAATGACAATGTCCTCTTTCTCACATGCCTCTACTTCCCTGGGCTTCCCCTGGGTCCTCCCAGGTTCATCATCATGGGCTCGTGAGAGGTCGGGCCTCTGGCCAACTGCTTCCACTGACTAAATATTTACAAACAGATGTTCTGACGATCCTTGAATATATCCCAATCTGAGACATCACTGGGACATGAATCCCCGGAACTTTGTCTATTTTTGCAAGCAGTTTTCAACGTTGTTCAAAAGTCATCCTTATATTCAGGTATTGTTAAATTCGCCGCTGCTGCTTGTATTTACCCTATTCACGAGGAGGAAAAGGGGCAGGGATTTCCCCCATTTACGCCACGAAAACCTGAGATACAGAAGAAACCCAGTGTGACCTGTCAGCCTGGCCAACGGGAGGGCCAGGGAGGCCCAGCTGCAAGGCCGGGCACATGCAGACTTGAACGAGGTTCCCTGACCTGGACCACCAGTGGCTTCCGCAGATGCCGGTTCCGCAACTTCCTGGGCTTTGGCAAAAAGAAATCCGACTGCATCTGTAAGGGAAACAGGACCCGACTCTTGAAGGAGCATTTTCCACAAATGGGGTCGGGGGCACCCAGCATGCGAGGCAGCGCGGCCTGCACTTACGCTGATGGAGTTCAGATGCTGACGGAAGGTCAACTCTGCTTCTTTACTGGGAGAGAAGAGCTTCCCGTGTCGGCTGTTGGGTGGCAAAGTTGTCGGGACAGCAAAAAGGCCACCGTCTGAGTCACTGCTTCCTGTGCTAGAAGAACCAGCCACCAAAAGGGGTCTTGGAGGGTTTCGCAAACCTGGAAGAGGAGAAGGGAGAATCAACTCACCTAGCAACATCTCCAGGGGAATGGAATCCTACTGGGAAGAAAATCCGAAAGGAATTCTCTCGGCAACCTGTTTGGTTGCATTGAAAGGAATGTGCTGAAATCTCAGTTCCATAAGAATGCTGATTTTCCATCATTCTCACTGAAATTCTCGTTTCTGTTTTGAGCAGATCACGGGTCTCCTGGATAGGACAAAAGTACTTCTCCACTCTGTTTGGTGCCCAGGGAGGGGAAGAGAATCCGAGGACTTTTCGGAGGCCAGGCGCAGTGGTGAACACCTGTAATCCCAGGAGTTCGAGACCAGCCTGGGCAACACAGTGAAGCCCCGTCTCTACTGTTTGAATGAATGAATGAAATCCTAAAAAACAATTTCCAGAGCTAGAAGAGCCTTCGAGGTCACCTACTGTAGACCGGAAACCAGCAAACTTTCCCGGTTAAAGGGCCAGACGCCCCACCTCAGCTTCGTGGGCACTCATCCCCGGGCAGCCCTGTCTGCAGCACACACCGCTACAGACACCATGCAGACGAGGGAGCATGGCTCTGCGCCGGTGAGGCCACACCTGGGACCGCAGCAGCAGGCTTGATTCGGGCTGCAGACTGAACCCTGGTCTCAATCTCTAGTTTTTAGAAAACAGACCCGGAGATAAAAGAACAGAAAATATTTATGTCAGAACTAGTGCTGCTGTTTTCGGCACCATCAAAATTCATGATGGGAATCACCCTTTGTTTTTTTTGTTTTTTGTTTTTAATTTCAGGATATTATGGGGGTACAGATGTTTAGGTTATGTATGTTGCCCTTACCCCCATTCTTTCTTTTCTGAGACAGAGTCTCACTTTGTTGCCCCGGGCTAGAGTGCCGTGGCGTCATCCTAGCTCACAGCAACCTCAAACTCCTGGGCTCAAGTGATCCTCCTGCCTCAGCCTCCCAAGTAGCTGGGACTACAGGTGTGGCCACCACGCCTGGCTAAATTTCTATTTTTAGTAGAGACGGGGTCTTGCTCTTGCTCAGGCTGGTCTCAAACTTCTGGCCTCAAGCGACCCTCCCACCTCGGCCTCCCAGAGTGCTGGGATCACAGGCGTGGCCACCACATTTGGCTCCTCTTAATTCTTTATCTGCAGCTTTGTGGATTAAACTGACATGGCCCACCGGCCAGGTCTTCCACACGCTATTGTAGATTTCTAGAATTACAGGTTCTTCCATCTATAACCGTCCTCAATTCAGAAAGAGGAAATTAAAGAGTACCCGGAATTAAGAAATTTAAAAATCAGAATGGAAGGCGGGAAAAGCCCACACAACCCACCAGCAGGGAGTGCGTGTCACCACTGTGTCCACCAGGACTCAAGCCTGCTGGTGCCGTCCTCACCAGACCGCCAGGAAGGAACCGGAGGAAGGGGAAGGAGAAACAACAAGAAGAAAAGAACCTCAGGGGGACGCGAGCTAACGCAACAGCAGCCTCAGTTTCCTCCCAGGCCACCAGGACGGACCCAGGGAAACGGAGTCCTCTGGAATCTCACGGCAAGTCATCACATTACTCATCAGAGAAAACCCAGAAGCCAGCAACATTCTCTGAGAGGAAAATAACCTTGGGGAGCCGCCAACACACCAGGACACTGCATGTGTCTGGCCAGAAAGCTGCGTACGTTTCGGTACCCTGGCCAGGCCAGCGCTTCGCCTGACTCCGGGAGGCTGACTTAGCAGAGGCGGGGCTGCTGCTTACACGACGCGGGCGCCGGAGCACAGACCTGGGCCGACGCTGCAGTCACGGCACCCATGCCAGCAACGCCGCCGAGACAACACCCTTTGTGTCAAAGTGTGGAGGCGGCGTTCCAGGGCACGGGATGGAAAGGAGCGCCCAGTCCTCAGCCCCCAGCGGCCCCCGCCTGCAGGGTCACGCCCGTCTCACCAGACTGGTCTCCGGAAGAGCGGAGGAACCAGGGTAGCCCGTGCCCGTGTTCAAGCTGCGTATTCTACCTTTAAAATTGACGTAGAACTCACCATACTAGCTACAATAGCCTGTTTTAATATGGGTTAAAAGCAAGAAAAATTGATGCCTCAGGGAGACAGGCTACATCAATCTTGGGGTTTTATGTCTCCAATAACACAATTTATGAACCTCGAATTGGGATTATTTCCTGCATACACCTGGGACACGGCACACTGCGGAGAGCACCTCATTCCATCTTTTTTCTAGGACTTTCTAGGACTGCTGGCACATCCCCTAATTGAAGCCTTCTTTATTCTAATATTTTAGATATAAAGAAAACAGTTGCAGTAGGTTCAGAAAAACCAGCCTTCTCAGGGGCCTATTACAGGGGCCCATGGCAGACTGGACAGCAAGGCCGGGTCTCAGGCACACCGGCACCTCAGCCCCCAAGCCCACCCAGGACCACGGATGGCGCCTTCAGGGCGGTCCAGGCATGGGGGATGGGGAGCGCAGTCGCCCGCGCCTCACCTGAGGAGCAAGGTGCGGAGCTGGGCGGGAAGGTCTTGCTGCTGCGGAGGGTGGCTTGGTTCCGGGGACACCGGGGGCTGCGGGAGCTGATGGTCACCACCTTCCCTGGGGGTGTCGCTGACTGCTCCTCCTGCGAAGGCCTCACCGAGGCTGTGGACATGGCATTTGCTTCCGGAGCCTGGGGCAGAAATGGGCCAAACAACGTCCAAACTCAGCACAGGAAAAACCGCTGTGAAATGCGTGCCCTGGAGCAGCAGCACGAGGACGCCCTTGAGGTCCACAAGGACTCGGGAGGCGCTTGCACGATGGCACAGGTCAGGTCAGAGGCACCGACAGTGGCATCCCCCAGAGTCACTCGGCTGTCGCCAGTTCTAAAGCTCACTGGTCAGGGAAGCAAGGAGAACCACTCCATCCTGAGCACCTTCCCGTGTCTACACTGTTTACCCTGCCCGCAGACGGCCTGGCCTGCGCCCACTCGGAGCGAGGCTGTGGGGGGAGGCGCCGGATGGCAAGTGACAAAGCCGCATTAAAAAGCCAGCCTGAGATGACTGCAGTAGCCTCTTCTGCTTGCAAGTCAGAGGAGAGAAACGCAGACTTACTTTCCAGAACCAAACACAGTCACAGCAGAGGCCTCTGCGGGGCCAAAGCTCCCAGCCCAAGGGTTCTGCAGGCCCAGGCCCAGCTCCAGGCCCTGCAGAGGCTGCCGCTGGGTCCTAGGCCCCGCCTAGCTTGGCGGCACCCTGGGAAGACCCGGCTGAGGCCCCGGCCTCTCGGCTCTCCTCCCCCTCACTCCTAGCGCCCACTCCCAGGGTCCCAACCAGGCATGACCTCACCTGTGAATGACACAGCCTGTGCTTTTGCCACAGCCTCACGGACTCTGCTCGCTCAGCACCTCTAGCCCCCGGCCACCCGCCTTTGTCATTCCATAGACCCCATGGCCCCGCCAGCACCGCTGGCCTCCAGTCCTTTCCTATTTCACTTTCTCCACCCCTGCCCGAGCAGCTCCGCTGGCCTCCAGTGTCTCCTGATCTCTGAGGCTCAGCCTTCTGAGGCGCCTGCCTGTCACAGCTCCGCGGGTGAGGATCGGCCGTGGGAGAACACAGGCTGGGGCGGTCCGCCGCTGCTCTTGGGGGGCCCAGTTACGACCCTCCACATGTCCACCCTGCCCTGTGCCTTGTCCTGCTGAGGCCGAGGCTGGGACGCCCGCTGTGCCTCCTTCCCAGGACACGTGGACACACCCATCTCTCCTCAGTCCCCTCCTGTGACCGCCCAAGATCCAAACCAGAAAAGACCTTGAATCCACTGCCTGTGGGCTCCGCTCCTTCACCCCAACTGTTCCCACAGCCCGGCTGGCCCGAGGGTCTCCTCCCCACTGCTCCTCCTGAGGCCGCCTTCCCTGTCCGGCCTGGCCCAAGGGCCACCTGAGCGCTGGGCCCAGGCACCAGCACCCCAAGCCCCATCTCCAAGTCCTTCTCACTTTCTCACCACGTGGTGACCGAGCCCCTCTCCCTGCGAACACCATCCAGGGGCACAAGGGCGGGAGCCGTGACTGACACCAAGCACGGGACAGCAGGTGTGGGGCTCACGAGTACACAGGCACACAGACTTCGCGTACAGTTCTGGTCGCAAAACCCCCAGCCTCGTCCTGGGAGGGCCTGGCAGTCACGCCGCCTCCCCACCGATGGCTCTCCAGCGGCTCGCCAACGAAAATGACACGCCACTCTCTCGGGCCCCAGGACCTTGCTCTCGTACCCACGTGATCCTACTCAGACTTGGGGGGTGTGGGATGGGGTTACTCCCATCAGTGATGCCTTCTGCATCCGATTTGTGGGCTCCACTGACTGGTAGGGGACCCCTGCCTGGGCTCCAGGACCACAGAAGACAAGGAGCCTCCAGAGGACCCCAGACCTCAATAGCTACCCTCAGAGGCGCCCAGACACCGCAGAGACCACCCTGTCCAGCCCTTCCCCAGCTCCGCTCCTCCACCTTGGCCTGCCAACAGCCCCCTGGTTGGCCCTGACCGTGTCACACTCTGCCTGCACAGCACAGCGGGGACAGCCTTTCCGAGACAGCACAGGCACAGGACTCGAGCCCCTGCCTCCCTGCCATGGAACTGTCTCTCCCCTCTGGACCCCACACTGCTGGCAGGCCCTCGCCACCCAGCTGAGAGCCCTCCAGGCTGGGCCTGGCTTCCCAAGGAGGCCAGGAGGACAAAGTGGTCTTGGAATACGATGCGTCTGCTCATTTCTGCCTGCCAGTGTAATTTCACAAGACCCGGACTCTGTGACGTGTGGCTCTCAGAAAAGCAGCTTTGAAGACAAAACAGGACAGAGCCCACTCCCCCACAACCTGTCATCTGCTCCAGTCACTGCCTTCCTTAAAACTGCCGTCCCCAACCCTCCAGACTGAGGATCGGTCTGTGGCCTGTCAGGAGCCGCGCTGCATGGAAAGAGGGGAGCGGCAGGCGAACAAGCGAAGCTTCGTCTGTATTGACAGCTGCTCCTCGTCGCTCGCATCACGGCCTGTGCCCGTCTCCTGTCAGATCAGCGGCAGCATGAGATTCTCGGAGAAGCACAAACCCTGCTGTAAACTGCACATGGAGGGATCTAGGGCTGCGCGTTTCTTGTGAGAATCTAATGCCTGACCATCTGAGGCAGAGCGGAGGTGGTGATGCTAGCGCTGGAGAGCGGCTGCAAACACAGATTATCGTCAGCAGAGAGGCTTGCACAACGAATGCAATGTGCTTGCATCATCCCACAACCATCCCCTGCCTTGGTCCATGGAAAAGCTGTCTCCCATGAAACAGGTCCTTGGTGCCAAAAAGGTTGGGGACTGCTGGCTTAAAAGATAAATGACCCTGGTCCTTGCCTTTTCCTGCACATAAGATAACGTCTGACGGGGTTGGTGTCTATGTGCCTGTAACCTGCAGCCAGACGTACGCTTACACCCAAACCCTGATGTGACTGAGCACGTGCCAAGCTCGCACGAGCGCCGTGACCTGGAACACCGCCGCGGTCGGCCGGGACGGCTCCGAAGGGCTGTGGGCTTCGGCCTCTGGTCCTCAGTGAGCCTTCTCAGTAAAACTAGCCCCGACTCTGTAAAAGCTCAGCTGCCACTTCTTTTGACAGCCCAACCCACTCACCAGCTTCGGGTTGACCTCGGTGGAGATGAGCTTCAGCAGGCAGCGGAGGAGGCGCTGCTTGTGGAGCGTGGCGGGCGGAGCGCCAGGCGGGGTGCCCTGGCCCTGCCCACCGGGGGCCTGCCCGGGGCCCAGTGCGGCCAGCCAGTCGTACTCCAGCTGCAGCTTGCTCGGCTTGCCCATCATGAGGTAGACTTCGGCCAGCGTAAGGCTTTCAGAGGTCTGCAGGTTCCAGCCCTCCTCACGGAGCTGTTGGGCCAGCCGGCTGGCGGGGACCTCCTTTGGGGGCCTGGCGGCAGGCTGTCCCTGAGACGGCGGAGGCTCCGGGGGGCTCCCCTTCTCTTGGGGCTCCTCTATAGGTGCGTCTGCCAAGTCTTTAGTGCAAACATCTGGCAGGAGCCTGGGGCCAGCTGGGGTGAGGTCAGCAGCCTCCCTGCCGCCAAGGGCAGGAGCCTCTGGGGAGACAGCCCCGCCAGGAGGAGGGTACACGCCCCCCAGCTGTGTGTCCGCACAGCGGCACTGCTCGGGGACAATGAGGTCCTGACAGGACTTTAGGTAGCGGGGCAAGGGGTCTAGGATGGAGAGCTCATCCTCCAGGTCTGGGAGCTGGCTGCAGGCACATGGCAAGGCCCCCGGCTCCCGGGTCAGGCCATCCCCACCCTCTGCAGGAGCCACTGCAGGGGTCTTCTCGAGATGTGGCCCAGCGTCCTGGTGCCCAGGGGGAGGCCTGTCAGGAGCATCAGGGATGCTCAGGCTCGGGGTGGACCCCTCCCCAGGGGCGCTTTCAGGGGAGCTCTCTCCAGAGCTCTGAGACGTGTCAGTGGTGGGAGGGGGCCGCCCCCCACCTTTGCTGTCGGTGCTGCCCTTTGGGCACTTCACATGGCCCCGGGCCGTGCCCTGCCCACTCTGGATGCCCAGGATCTGGGCTGGGGGCAGTGAGTGGACGTCCTTGGTGCCTTGTTTGCACCGGCCACCCTCCTGCCAGTGCACTGTGCAAAAAGCCTTGGAGTGCACCACTCGGGCCACGCCAGGCAGCGGCGTCAGCGTGCAGTTCTCGCCTGGGAACAGGTGCAGCGTCACCTTCTCCTGCGTGGGCACAGCGCACGAGTCCTGCAGCTGCCGCTCCTCGAGCGTCTTCCGCTGAACACACAGTCAAGGAAGGCACCAAGGCCATGCTGCTCACTAGGCACGTGGCTAGACCACAGCCACACGCCTCCTGGCACCACTGGGGCTCGGATCATGCCCCCCGACTCCTGACCCAGGCTTTCCTCATGCCACTACCAAAAATGCTGACCCAGACACTTGGCATCTTTAGGAAATTCATACACATCATAGGAGCCAGCCAAGCATGGAGAAGGCTGGGCTGTCCTGTGGTCACTGTGCTCAGCCTACTGGCAGGAACACTTCAGCCACCGCCATGGGCCAGACGGCAGGCCAGTGACATTGGGGAGGGCTGGCTGTGGCCACATCCTAACACTGCGGGAGGTCAAAGAGGGGCTCAATACCCACAACCCAGCAGACAAAGGTGACAGCGGCACACCACGTCACGGCACAGCCGCCACGCCCATGGGCCCTCTACGATGACAGGTACTAGGAAGCAAGACCCATTCCCAAGCAGCACATGGTGCAGGGTTTGGAGGGTTTACTCTAGTTGGAAAAAGATACAATTCGCACTTCCTGGAGCGCCCACTTCTGCTTCAAGAACTCGATGAGGCTGGAGACCTTCCGGTGCAGCTCCACGATCATCCTAGAGAAACAGTGAGTGAGGGCAGGGAGGCTGGGACAACAGGGACGCCTTTGGCTTGAAGCACCAAAAAGAGAAAAGGGGCCTTGGAAGGGGCACCAGGGAGGGGGCATTTGCTGGGCCCTCAGCTCCTTTTCCTAAAAATTAGCCTTTGCAGTTGAGAGCACAGTGGATCACGCAGAACTGCAGCGTGACGGGGATACGTGCACCAGCACACGGTCTCGACCAGGACACGTGGGACACCCTGACAACCTGCGCTGTGAGCGCCTCCTGGGCTCAGGAAGGGTGGGTCTGGACAGCCTTACTCCATCCCGAGAAAATAAAAAGACGTAAATGGAAGAAATACGGCCCCGACACGTGCTGCAGTGTGGATGCACCTCAGAACCAGCAGGCCCAGCGAAAGAAGCCAGTCGCAGAAGGCTCTGTGCACGACCGCATCCTACGAAGTGCGCGGACAGGCAAACGCACGGAGACAAGAAGCAGACTGGGCACTGCCAGGGGCTGGGGGAGGGTGAGAATTGAGGAGGACAGCTAATGGCATGGGGTCTCTTTTGGGCATAATAAAAACCTTCTGGAACTAAACAGAGGAGGTGGATGCATAGCACTATGAATGTACCAAATGTCACTGAACTACTAACTGCAAAATGGCTAACGGTCCATTCTGTTACGTGAATTTTACCTTAATTTAAAAAAACATAAAAGTGGAAAAGGCCCATCCCACGTGGGTGCCCTGTGCATGAATCAGACACAAACCGCCAGGGAGCCGGTGAGGGAGGGACAAGAGGGAGGCTCTGCAGCCACTCGCCCTCTCACCACGTGCTCTGGGCTCATACACGGCCTGTGAGACCCCTGCCCAGGTGTGGGCCTGCAGCTCGGTGCTCCCAGGTGTCCCAGGGTCCCCCCCACACCCGTCCTCAAGCGCTGTCAGGGCACTGAAGACCGCGCTACCTGAGGCGTGGGTTCTGGGCGAGGCTCTGCACACGGGCCCAGGCGTGGTTGTTCCGTGGCTGCAGCTCTACAGGGACCTTCAGGGGCAGGCGCACTGGCTTCTGGTCCTCTTCGTCACTCAAGCCTGCAACGGGGGCGGAACCATGAAAGTCTCGTGCAGACCAACCTTGAGGCAGAAGGCAAAGTGCTCCGCCAGAAAACCAGTGAGGTAAGAGAGCTGTGGACAGACTACCTTGCAGAGGAGGGCAAGGACGGCAGAGAAAGCCCCGCAAGGAAGAAACTCCAACACGGCTGCTCATGCATTTGCAAAGGCAGAGCCACGGAACAGGCCAGAGAGGCCATGAGAGCCTCGATCCTGACGACGGCTGACTGCTCTGTCTGAACATCTAGCTCTGAGCTAAACTGGACGTGCTGTGTGGATGCACGGCTATGACGAGGAGAGCTTCAAACTCAAGAGCAGCCCAGCTCACAGGACTGGGATTAAGCGGGGTCAGACACAAAGCGACAGCAGAGACGTCTGAGCTCAGCCAGCCCATCACTACATGGGACAAGATGGGCACCATGTTGGATCCTGTGAGCTACAGGACGTGCTGGCCCTGCCCAGTTCACGTACCATCTGGATCACAGAGCTTCTTCAGGGCCCGGCACATGGGTGCTTTGATCCGCAGGTTCCTCCCTTTGTAGCGTACAGTGGTGGCCCTGGGAAAAGAGTTTTGAAGGAACACTGAGGCCTCCGAATGAATAGAAGGAAGGAAGGGCCAGTGTGTCCAAGAGGCGCTGAGCCAGAGCGGGGGGACCTGGTCACGCACCCGCCCCACCCGCCAGTGCCTGCCTAGAGCCGCGTGGGGCTCCCAAGACAGTGGGTAGACACGGTGACAGACATGATGTGGTGACTCTGGACAGCCTACCGCTCTCCTGACCACAGCTCACACCCCAAAGGGACGGCTGCTGTTGTTTACAGGAAACACATTGTGCCCTCCCGCTCAGTGACTGGCAGGCACGAGCTGCAATCCATCCTCTGGAAGGGCCACTGCACTGGAGGCTGCTCAGACGGTCACCCCTCCCTCTACCTGCTCCAGGTCTGCAAGCTCTTCCCTTCAGCCCCTCAAAGAAGAGGCTCTCCATCTACCTCTACATGACCTCCCTGTGACCTCTAAGCCCACCTCTGTGACCTCAACATGACCTCCATGTGACCACCCTGTGACCTCTCCATAACCTCTCTGTGACTACCTGGCCACGTCAGCATTGCCCCCAGACCCTCTGTAAACCTCATTGGCAGGACCCCAGGCACTGGGAGCTGGAGGTCAGGGGTCACCACATGCTCCCCCCAGCGACCTGTAGGCAAGCCCAGAGCACAGCTGCAGATGGGTTGGAGTTATTTAAATTAGATAATTACTATGTAACTAATAAAATGAATACAAAAGCAAAAAAATAGTTCCTTCTAAAAAATATAGTGGGAATGCTTTGGAAATACTTGATAAAGGTAGGCTGTTTTAAAAACAGTAGTCAAGTTAAATGTGGGCAAGACAAATATTAAAGACTGGGGACCTGGATGAACTCTGAAGTCTCATTTTGGGCCATGATATCCTTGCTTGACTTTAAAACTGGAGATCATAAATGATGCATCTTGGCTGGAGTTTCTGATCTGAGAGAAAAACAACCTGGCGGCCAGGTGCAGTGGCTCCCACCTATAATCCCAGCACTCTGGGAGGCCAAGGTGGGAGAGTCGCTTAAGGCCAGGAGCTCAAGACCAGCCTGAGCAAGAGCGAGACCCCATCTCTATAAAAAAATAGAAAAATTAGCCAGGCATGGTGGCGTGCACCTCTAGTCCCAGCTACTCGGGAGGCTGAGGCAGAAGGATCGCTTGGGCCCAGGAGTTTGAGGTTGCTGTGAGCTAGGATGATACCACTGCTCTCCACCTAGGGTGACAGAGCAAGGCTTTGTCTCTAAAAAAAAAAAACTTTTTTAATCAAAAAAAAAAAATCAACCTGCAATTCTGAGGAGTAGGCCCCAGTCAAAGAAAAGGCTTTGGCACCCCCATCCAATGGCTGGTGAATGACTCGGGTTTGTTATGTTTTACACAATGCTCAGGGTATGTGCATATCGTTTTTACAACTTTCTGCTTTAACCAACTTTTTTAACCGACCAACTCCCAGTTGTGATCACGTCAGATAAGAGAGCTGCTTCAACACTTGCTATTCAGTTTCTAAATTTGTATCTGCACATTTATGTATGCAAATTCCCCAAGAAAAAAATTTATTATTTAAATTATCACAAGTGGTTATTTTTGGCAAGGGGAGCACCATGGGGTGGTTGGAGGGTCTTATATCTTCTATATGTATTGTTTCAAAATTTGTAAGAATGTAATTTTATATTACTTGTAAAATTTTTAGAAATGTTATTCTAATACCACGGTTTCAAAAGGAATGCTGCCCAGGAGGCACTCTCTTGTGCCAACTCCTGCGGACGGCTACAAGAGACGTCTCCACTGTGCACATCTGACAGAGAGACAGCTCCACACAGGAGAAAGGGCATCACCGCGACCTCCACTTCTCAGGAAACAAAGCTCTGATATCCTGTTTCCTAAAAGGTAAATGACTCTAATTTCAACATTTTGAAGTCTCAATATCCTACACAGTGGATTTTACCATCACCCCACAATCTTTAAGGCTTTAAGCATTTATAAGGTTATTCAAACAGAGAGGTTCTAGGGGGGTTCAGGGACAGGAGCGGCAGCTGGGTACAATGGTTCCATACAGAAAGCTCAACGATTCCTCGTGTCACGGCAGCTACAAGTCCACTTATCCTTCCACCCCTCCCTCTGTCCACTCATCCCTCCATCCATCCTTCCATCCATCTATCCACTCATCCCTCCATCTATCTGCTCACCTGTCCACACATCATCCTTTCATCCACTCACTCACCTGTTGGTCTGTCCACCACCCACCCACTCGAGTGCTGACTGAGCTCCTTCTGTGCTGGGAATCTAACATAAGACACCAAAGAGAAGAGCTGAGACTTGGGAAGCCTGGCCAAAGAGGCAAGGCCCCAGGAAGAGAGCTTCTGTGCCCTCACTCTGGAGGCATAATTCAGAGAGGACGACAGTCTCCACATAACAATGTGTTCTGTTGAGACACTATTCTTCAACCACCTTAACCCAGGTGTAACATACAGATAACAAATGCTACCACAACAGTTTTTCTTTCTTTTTTAAGACAGGGTATTGCTCTGTTGCCCAGGCTGGGCTCACAGGACCCCCCACTCCCACCCCAGCCTCCAGAGTAGCCAGGATTACAGGCACCCGCCACAGCAGCTTTATTAATGATGCTGGCAAAGGGCTGCAGCAGGGACCAGGAGGGACAATCAGAAGACTGGAGATTAAGCCTGGAGTCAATTCCTAAACCATGTCTCCCGGGAAGGGCTCTGGAAACAAACGGACTTTTCTGCTCCCTGCTTTCTGTTCCATCTGCCCCAGACAAATCGGCAGGTTTCAACAGCCACTGGAGCTGTGTCATGTGGCACCTGTGTTTACAATAATCACATCTTCCGTTAAACTGCTATTTTGTGACTTCCTTTTTTTTTTCCTTCAATGAAAACGAGTGCCCCCGTTTTCATTACTCAGTAACCATTCTCAGATCACAATCCTCCTCTTGCTAACACAAGTTCTACGACCAGCTTGCGGCTGGGCACCGCGCACGGTAAAGAGCCACGCTCGAGCTCACAGGGAAGGACTCCCAGGCTGGGCCACAGTCCCAGGACGTGGTCCGCACCTCCCTCCTCACAGCAGCCCGGAAGCTGAGAGACAGGCCAGGCCTTCCTCAGGGTGCCGGGTTTAAGAAGTAATGTCTGTCGAAGAATCACAGTTTGACCTCTAACTGAATACACCAACACACACAGGGCTCTATGTGAAGTCCTCCATGGGTGTAGCACACAGACAACAGAGTAATCCTCTGTGTGTCTGGGGTCTGGCTTTCCCTTCTGATACATTTTCTTCTCTGCACAGCCACTTGATAAATCTAATAAGCACGTGCTAAATTTCTGTGCCTCTGGGTCTGGGAATAATGTAATAAGAGTCAATTTTAGTTTAGACCTTTTCCCAATTCATTTACTCCTTAATTTAATTTTATGATTCTGTAACTGAGAGATTCACAGTTAACTGAACGGGGGTCTGCATGAGGAGCATGGACAACAGCTAGTTAAATACTCTAGTCGCCTTTGGTCTGAAATCAAGGAAGAGTCTTCCACCGGCACCAACTAATTCTTCCCCATCTCTGTTTCACCTCTACAGACTTTTTGCTTGTTTTTTAAAAAGAATGTCTGTTAGTGAAAGAAGGACACATCAATTGACGGAGTAAAATAAAAGGTCCAGAAACGGACCCACACGGTACAGGCACAGCTGATGTCTGGCGCATGTGCCGGCGCAGCTCAGAGCAGAGAGGACAATCGTCCCGACAGCAGAGCCAGCAGAGCACAACAGCCAGAAGCAAGAAAATGAACTTTGGCCCAAACTTCACACCATACACAAAACGTAATCAAAGTGGATCGTGACTCAAACGTAAAACTATAAAACTTCTAAAGAAAACACAGAAGAACATCTCTGACTTTGGCTTAGGCAAAGAGGTCTTGGATACCACACTGAAAGCACAAACCACAGAGGGAAATGATGACAGGTCAGACTTCATCAAAGCTACGACCTTTGCCCTGTGAGAGACGCTCAGTGAACGAGAGAGAAGGCAGCCACAGACTGGGAGAAACACGTGCGCGTCGCACATCTGACGTAAGACTTGCAGTCAGAACATACAAAGCACTCTCTAAACTAACTAGAAAGTGGCCAGGATCGGAACACGCACCGAGACATACAGATGGCAAATGAGACCAAGAAGGACACGCAACACCATCGGTCACCAGGGAAAGGCAAATCAAAACCACCCTGAGACACCGCTTCACACCCATGAGGATGGTCAGAGCAAACTGGCAACACCAGGTGCTGGGGAGCGTGGGAAGCGACCGACCTCTCACGCTGGAAAACAGCGGGCGATTCGTCGCCAAGTTACACACGCGCTCCCCACCTCCTCCTCGAGGGGACTCACCCAGGTGAAACACGAAAACCTGGATGCTTATTTACGAACTCTAGGAAATTGGCAGTAAGCTGGCATCCCTCCACGGAGGACGGTAAGTAGCCCGTGGGATGGCGGCACGAAGCAGCGCTCAGCAGGAAGGAGCGGACTACAGATCCGCGAGCCTCCAAGAACCTCGCGTGAATACTGCTGGAGGGCGGAAGCCAACATCAGAGGGCCACAGCGGTGATGCCACTTGGGTGGCTTTCTGGAAAAAGCTCAATTCCAGGGAACAGGGAGCAGCTCAGTGGTTGCAGGGAGGGGACCACGGCAAAGGTACAGTGCGGGATTTTTAGGAGCTGCTGCGAGAGCCCTGTATCCCGACTGCGGGTGGCTGCGCACCTGTGTGTTTGTTAGAACGCACAGAACTGCACGAGGAAGAGGTCAATCTACACAGGCTACCCCTGGATGGTTCCAACTAGACGATGACGTTCTGGGGAAGGCAAAGTAGACGGTGGGAAGATCAGTGGGTGCTGGGGTGGGGGCAGGACAGGCACAGGACTTTCAGCGCAGAGAAACCACTCCATGTGACGCTGTCACAGCGGACACGTGACAGTACACATTGGTGAGAACCTACAGACTGCACAGTGCCAAGGGTGAGCCCTTGCTCACATCAACTGCGCGCTTTGGGTGACGATGACGCCCAGTGGGGTTTGCGGACGTAACAAACGGACCAACTAATGCAGGATGTTAACAACAGGGAGGACGTGGGAAAGAAGGGCAGATGGGAACTCTGCACTCTCTATACAGTTTTTCTGTGACCCTAAAACTGCTCTAAAAAATAAAGTCTGTTTTAAGAAAACCAAGCTCATACAATTGTACACCAAAAAGAGAAAAATTAGCCAGGCATAGTGGCGGACACCTGCAGTCCTAGCACTTTGGGAGGCTGAGGCAGGAGGATCACTGGAGCCCAGGAGTCTGAGGCTGCAGTGAGCTGTGATGACGCCACTGCACTCCAGCCTGGGTGACAGAGCAAGACTCTTGTCTGTAAAACAAACAAAAAAATAAACAGACAAGACCTTGGTCTAAATGCCATAAATGCATCACTTTGGAAGAGCCTTTCCCATACAGGTGGGCCGGCTCCCCCGTCACCTGCAGTGTCTGCACCCCAGCAATTGCATCATAACATCACACCAGGTTATCTTGTGTGTCTGTCTACACACGCACATGGGAAAGGCCAGCTCGACAGACCCGCATCAGCTGCCACACCACAGCTCTGTCACCACTGTGTCCCGGGCACCCATTCTCGTGCCAGGCACACAGAGGCACTCGGCTGTTCCTAGAAACAATGAACACACGGCTCAGCAGTCTTCCTGCCTCCTCTCTCTCCACGGTTGCAGACAGAAAGCGTCCCGCCAAGCTGCCACAGCACCGTGTCGTCATTGCGCTGCTTCAAACCTTTCCTCAGGTGTCTCTGCACCTCTCGGAAGGACAGTAACAGGTGAGGCGCCAGTGCCCGGGGCCAGGTGAGCCCCCTAGGATTCTACGGCAAATGCTGCTGCAACTGGACAAAGGTGGAGCAGATGTGGGGGTGGAAGGCAGGCGGGCGCCGCGGCTGGGAGGGCGCCTGCACAGGTGATAAGCCACAGCAACCACCACGCACGGCTGAAGCCCTCTTCCTGGTGCCTCGGACCAGCCCAGACCTGCTCTAGGAAGCCCCATTCACCCTTTTAAGGCTACTTGGGAGAGCACGTGAACCCTGGGGGGGCCGGGGTGTGAGGGACAGAGCAGGCACAGGAGCGCTGGCGCCCAAGAAGGCAGGGAGACTGTCAACGCAGCCCAGGACGAGGCAAGAAAAAAGCCATCGGAGGAGAGGCTTTCTAGATGCACAGCGACCAGCACTCAGACACGCACAGAGGTGGAGGAAAAAGAGCCTGAGAAAGCGAGACCAAGGCCTGAGCCAAGACCACAACCACTGCCCGCCCTCCCCAGGGTGGCGATGGCCTAGCGCTGTCCTCGGCCCAGCACCTTTGCTGGGACTGAACACATAACCAGGACGACACTACCTTAACTCTAAGGGTCCTCATTGAGCAAGGGAAGAAAATTCAACCCATTTCAACTCCTGTACTTCGGAGATTAAATGTAAACATCGAAAAGGAGTAAGTAACGTTCCACAATAAAACTGCGACTTACCCAACCTGAATGAGTTCGTTCAACTTGGTGGCATTCTTGTCATCCATACCTTCAAGGGGAAAAATAAACAAATGAGACCATGAGGTAGCTGGAAGAAAAACCATTAAAGATTCCCATTTTATTGTCTTCAGCAGAGACTCCAAATCCTATTACCAAGTATCAAAGGTCTTCCAGAATCAAACCCCTACACAGCTGCAGCCCTTGCCCCGTCACACCAGCGAGTCCACTGCCCCTGGCGCCTCCGCTCACCTGGAAGGTACCTGGAAGGGGCAGCACGTCCTGCCCAGCTGCTTCCCCAGGCAGGCGCACTGCACGGCTGCAGTCAGCCGATCTCTCCTCCCCAAACTCCCTCCCAGACCCACTGCCACTCTGAACTTCCGTCCCTAACCGCCTGCTCTGGACACCCTGCTTCCTTGGGTGTTGTACTGCGCCCTGCATGCGCTTTTCTGATGGGCTCTGTACCTGACCACGTCCCCGCGTTGACCCTTGGGCCCCGCCTCTGAGGTCTGCTCAACAATGGACCTGACACACTCCATGTTCCCAGAGTAGATGTCCCTCTGAGACACACTATGCTCACGTGTGCGAGAAAGCAGGCAGAGTTAACAAGTTCCTGGGAGAACCCGGGTGGCAGGCATTTGAGTGCTCACTATAAAATTCTGTTTTTGGAGGGGAAAAAACCCACAAACACACAAACAGGCTGAAAACCAAAGACAAACTCGTCACAGCAGCGAGAGCACGCACCTCACACACAGACAGGACGGGGGAACACTGGCCCCATCAAAAACAGCACAGTGAGGGGGTGGGCACAGCTCGAGGGGGGTAAGGAAGAGCCCGAGCGGTTGGAACTCTATGCCCAGCACAAGTACCTCTTAAGAATGAAGATGAAGATGAAGATTTGTCAGATAAACAACAACTAACAGCACTTGCAGCAGGGGCAACTGCATGGCAAGAAGAAAGGACTTTTTCCAGAGCGAAGGGAAACGACACCAGCTGGACAGCGCTGCAGGGAAGTGCAATAGCCCTGGAAGGGCCAAGGCATGGACCTGCGCACTCAACAGGGATGCGGGCCTGGCCCAGCGCTGCTTTCCACTGAGTTGGGCCAGAGCCCTCATCACCAGCCTCCGGGCTCCGGTCACCAGGCGAGGCAGCGAGCACAGACCGCCTTTGGACAGACGTCTGCACCAGACGAGGACCAGAGAGCCAGTCCAGGAGCCGGCCAGGCGTGGCACTGCACGGCCCTGCGCCCCAGCTGGCCCTGTCACTTGCTGGCCACGTCATCTACTTCCATCAGGTCCCTTTTAACTGGGGATGACACCGGCATGTGCAGAAGCTAAGACAATGCCAGCAGGCCACACATGTGGGCAGAGACTCAGTTTGCTGATGTGGGTCTGTCTGGAGATCTCGGGCAGGACAAGCCACTAAAAGCACATCCAACCACGGAGCTGTCGGCACATCTCTGAGTGGCCCGGAGCAAGCTGCCAACATGCAGGCACTCGGGGACATGACAGATCTCAGTGCACCTTTCCCGAAAGAGACATGAAATCACACAGTAGGTGA
The DNA here is from genome assembly GCF_000956105.1 of Propithecus coquereli. NCBI lineage: Eukaryota > Metazoa > Chordata > Mammalia > Primates > Indriidae > Propithecus > Propithecus coquereli. Next base: position 569,617 of record NW_012148285.1, on the reverse strand, counting down.
AGCGAGGGCACCAAGAAGCCCAGCACGTGGCCGGGCAGTCAGTGAGGGCAAGTGGTGGGCAGGAGCTGAGAGGGGAGAAGCTCCATCGGGGTAAAGGGTTGTGACAGGTTCAAGCATGAGCTGCAAGTGTGCATGTGAGCATGCCTTTGAGTGTGACGTGCAGCGGGGCCAGAGGGACTGGCCAGCGGTCCACCAGGACCGGGCACGACAGGAGGTCACTGCCAGACAAGGGGGCACCCAGGAGGGGAGTGAGGTGTGGCCGGGACGATGGGCCTGACGCCTGTGTGCAGAGGCCCTTGGTCAGGCAGCCCCATGATACTCCGGGGAAAGAGAAGCTGCCCAAGGTCCCGGGCAGGGAATAGACAAGGGATGAGTCCACAGACTCAAGTGAAGTCAAAGATGCCCGGAGGGACCACGGCACTGTGCCCGCAACAGGCGGGAACCCCACGCGCCGCCATGAATAGACGCTATTGAGGGCAAGGAGAGAGAAGGATGGAGCAGAGAAAGCAGAGATCAGAGGGAGGCGGGGCTGAGAGCCCTGCCCCGACCCCGTGAGGTACACAGGGAAGAGGGAGCTGGGGAGGAGGTCTTGGGGCAGTGGGGCAGCCCCCGGGGCACTGCCTCTGTGCTGGGGCCGAGGCTGAGATGAGCAAGAGTGGCCAGGACGTGGGGGCGGCGACAGTGCTGAGGCTCACAGCATCCTGGGTCAGGCGGGCAGTCACCGTGGGAGCAGCGGCAGCGATGCGAGTCCTCCACACACGGGTGGCACCCAAAGCCGCAGGACTGGGCAAGGCCACCCAGACAAGAACCAAGAACCAGAAGCAAGGAGGGACGAAGGCCGAGGACAAGGACCCGTGACGCAGGCATGTCAGCAGTGGGCATGGTGAGAGGTGCGGAGGTCGTGTGGGAAGAGGCCCCAGGGCTGGGGGCCAGGGCATCCCCATAGGGCCGCCAGTGGCAGGGACTGACAGGCGGGCCGGAGAAGACAGACACCCGTGAAGCGTCTGTGGAGGGAACCGGGACCGGGGTGGTGGTGCGGACGGACCAGGCAACAGGGACTGGGGACACGTGGTCAAGACCAGGTTGTCCTTGTTCTTCCTGGAAAAGGAAAGCTAAGAGAGCTGTAGCATGAGGTCCCGGGACGTGGACACTTCCAGAGGCGGAGGAGGGCTGACAACCAGGGCGGGTGGGCAGGAGACACAGGAGTGGGTGAGGAGCCAGGACGGCAGGCCCAGACTGGGCTGGGAGCAGGGGCGCTGCCTGCTGGCCTCTGGTCCCTGCGGTTAGGACGAGCATCTATCTGGTGCACAGGGGGCAGACGTGGCAGGAAGGCAGCGCCTCCCAGGCACAAACGCAAGCCTGGCTCACAGTGCTGCCCACCAGGAGTGATGACAAGACACGAGACAGCAGCGCCAGAGCGCAGCAGGTAGAGGGTGACTGGCTGACACACCCTCCCCAGTCTGCCACCCGCCCTGAGCTGACTGGGGATGCCGATGGCTTGCCGCCATAGGTCACGGGTATTTCATTTAACCTCTGAAGCAGCCGTGGTGCGTACCCTACAACACCCCGTGGATGGGTAAGGCGCCGTCTGGGGTCACACAGGGAGCACAGGCAGGGCCAAGAGGCACCCGGGAAGGCCAGAGCGTTCCTATCTAATGCTGGTGTCAAAAATGTCTGAAGGGAACCTGGCCACGAGGAGACAACCAGAGCAAATCCAAAGTGAGGGGCAAGACGCCTGCACTCTTGAAAACGCCAGTGTCGTGCAAGACCAAGCAGCGCAGGCTGCTCTGGGGCAGAGAGACTCGGAGAGACCCACAGTCGCGCAGCCCTGGACAGGACCCCAGGCTGAGGTTTGGGGGTTTTAGGAAACCTGAATGTGGCAGAAGGTCAGATAGACTCCTGTGCCCATCTCTGCTCACTGTCCTGGTGTGATGGCAGGATGGTGGCTGTGCAGGAAAACGCCCAGGCTCTCAGGTGATGTGGGCTGATGCCTTACAGTCAAATGGTAGAACGCGTGTACGTGAACACGTGTATGCCCGAGAGCACGTGTGCGCATGTGTGGACAGAGGGAGAGAGCGCAACGGGGTGAACGCGAGCGACTGGCGAGTCTGAGTGCAGGTGCATGGTGATCATCACATCCTTCAACTTTTCTGCTGCCAGAACATTTTCAAGATAAAAGAGGGAAAACAGAAGCATTCCTGGGCACTAAGGATCTGTGGCGACAAAGACAGCAGGGCCCCGATGGGGGAGCGTACTCACAGCCCCCAATCTTCTTGCGCAGCTCGCCGTAGCAGATGAGGCCATACAGCTCCTGGGATGACTTCTTCAGCCCTCGTGAGAACACTGGGGGGCGAGAAAGGGAGAACGCTTCAGAGAGGGAACGCAGACATCCAAGGGCGATCCAGTGCCCGTGCGCGGGATCGACAGCAGGGCTCACACTGATGTCGTGGTTTTCATCGCTGTACCTGGCCACGCAAGCCGTTAACCTTGGAATGCTAAGCGGAGCGCATACAGAACACAGTGCTGTTTTTGCAATTTTCAAAATAAAAGTTAAACAAAAACAAGGAGGAAGCAGTTAGAAAATCACTTCTAACAAGCAGAGCAAGTGTCCCCTGAGGAGAAAACAGAACGCTCAGCACCGGCATTCTCAAGGAGGCAGTGGAGGCAGTGGACGTGAACAGCCCTAAATCTGTTCTGTCACCCGTCTCTGCACGCACAGATGTACCCAAGTGCTGGGGCCAGGCAGGACGAGGAATCAGGGCACAGACGCTTGCAATGCCTGACGTTCACTCTCCACCCTCAGCAGCAGCCCGTCCCACCTGGGGGGCAAACAGGCCGAGACGGGTATGGTTGGACGTGCTGCGCTCCGGCCTTTGGTGTGAGCAGAGCCCCCGCGGCAGGAGGCAGATCCGGGCGGGAGCGCGCTCTGCAGCCCACGCTCTCCCTCAGGAGCGCCTGCCTGCAGCTGTCCTGCCCCCAGCAGCGCACTAGGGATGGGGATGCTGCCTCGAAGCGCCTCTGATGTGAAGGGTATGAAGCCTTAGCTGCTTAGGCCACTGTTGCTTTGACTTTTTTGATTATATGAAGCTGAACCTCACAGGTACAACAGAGTGGAGGCGCCTCCGGGCCATCCCAGAGCAGGGACGACGGCTGCTTGTCCCTTCCACTCTCTTGCCCACCGGCACTCTCTGGTTCTCTCCTCAGAGACCTCTTTTCAAGGCTCTGGCTGTGTTCATAGTAACAGGAAAGCAAACGAAAAATATGTAGTGGAGAATAAGGTTTTGAAGACATAAAGCAAGGCTTCCAGACCCTGGGTGGCCCTGAGGGTCTACGACACTGCCAACGCCACAGGCCTGCTGTCTGTGATGCCTTCCTGAGACCCAAGATCTCACCAGACCCTCAAAGGCGACCAGAACTCAGGAAACATTAAGGTTCCTCCTTCACTGGGTAACCAAAATCTGGTCTGTCCACACAGTGGAGCGTTACTCAGCGGTGAAAAGGACCACAGTTCTCTGAGACGTGCTAGGATACGGACGAGCCCGGCAAGCCCATGCTCAGCGGAGGGAGCTGGACACAAAGGGCACATACTGCACAATTTTGTTTGCAAGAAATGTGCAGAACAGGGAAATCCATGGAGACAGAAAGCAGACTGGAAGGTTCCAGGGCTGAGGGCACAGGGTTTCCTTTTGGGTTGATGGAAATATTCAGGAACTAGATAGTACTGACAGTTGCAGCAACACCTTGTAAATATACTAAAAAACCACTAAATTGTACACTTTAGATGATGAATTTTATGGTATGTGGGTTATATCTCAATTAAAAAATATTTTGGGGGGAGGCTGAGGTGGGAGGATCACTTGAGACCAGGAGTTTGAGACCAGCCTGAACAATATAGCAAGACCCCATCTCTACAAAAAATAAAAAAATTAGCCCGGTGTGGTGACAGCGCCTGTAGTCGCAGCTACTTAGGAGGCTGAGGCAGGAGGATCGCTTAAGCCCAGGAGGTTGAGGTTGCTCTGAGCTGTGATGATGCCACTGCACTCCAGCGTGGGTGACAGAGCAAAACTCTGTCTCCAAAATTTAAAAAAAAAATTGTTTTTAATCCCCCTATTTGAAATGGCAAAAGGAAAAAACCCACAACCCAGAAGAGAGAAGAAAACAGCATCCAGAGCAAGAAAGCACAGAAAGGTGACGAGGGGAAAGTGCAAAGGCCGGAGTGGCCGGAGCCCGGGACGGAGCAGGGGTCTAGACGGCATCCCTCTGCTGCGTCCTCAGCACGGCCCCTGGGTGTCTCGTCCCAGACCCAGGGGGAGGAACAGATCTCCCTCGTCCAGACGCTGAGTCTGTGAAACAAGCCACGCCGATGAGAGACACCAGCAGAGACGAGGGTACACACAGACATCGCCCTCCGTGGTGACAACGGCACGTGGCTGGCAGGATGCACCTATCTGTGTGGAAGCCGCACGGGATTAACGAGACTAACCAGATCCCAGACCGAAGCGCATGCACGGGAAGGCCAGGGCTCCCAACAATGGAGCGCAGGTGTGTGCGTCCTCGCGCACGCGTTCTGGTTCCCACTCTGCTTCGCGAGTCAGACAAACACCATGCACTGCACATGGCTGCTTTTCAACCCAGCCAGAAGCACCACGACAGGTACACAGGATGTATAAAACCTGTTGCCACCTGCATGGTACGAGGAACCCAGATACCTCAGTGTCCCGGTGACCTCCAGCCCCAGGCAGACGCCAGTTGCAAAGGCTTGGCGTGCCAAGGGCCCATGCAAGCACCAACAGGGGCTGGCGGTCCTGGCTGATGACTGGGACCCGTCAGAGAACCCAGGGGAGCTGTGACTCCGCACAAACAAGGCGCATCACGCAGGGCCCCGCCAAGACGCACCATCAGGAGACACCAGGGCCGTGGTGGGGAGGGAGGGAGGACAGCCCGGGCCGACTCAGAGAGGGGAAGGGCTCGGGTGGGTCTGACCCGCACAGCAGTTGTGTGGGAGCGTCCACCCTTCATCCCCGACAGGAGGGGAGGCCAAAGGGGAATGACACTGCCAGACACCAGCGGAGGTGTAGTGTTAGCAGCCTGCACAGCAGGGAAAGGTGACAAAAACAGAAAGGAAACATTTGCTTAGGTGCCTTCCCAAATCGACACAGAAAGAAGCCCAGGTTTGGCAGACCCTGAGGACGCTCCCTGAGCCTCCTCGGAGATTATGAATCGGGAGTCTACACTGGGGACTCAGGAGTCCCCGAGGCACTTCCCCGGCCCATGGGCGGGAAAGCAGCAGATGTTCTGACCGAGGCTCGTGGAATCCTATTCCTGTGTCGACACCACCTCTCGAACAGCCTCCCCGCCACTCCACAAGTCGCTGCCACCTTCTCATTTCAAGAGAGCCTTTGGGACCAGCCAGAGTGGACGGCAAACATGGCAGGGGTGGCCAAGAGGCTCCAGTGGGCATGAGGGCACAGGCAAAGGCTCGAGGAGGAGCGGCATGGCCACGCTGCCCCAGGCAGAGTGCGAATGGCAAAGAGAAGGGCTCGGGCGCGTGGAGGAGCTGGCGACACAAGTGCATGGCATGCGCTGCAGGGATGAAGAGCAGGACTGAGCACGGGCACGAGGAGAGGTGGTTCTCCTGACACGTGGAGGTGGCAGGCGGCCACATCTCCAGGGGACAGAGACCGTGATGACGGGTCTGAGTGAAGGGTGCTCTGAGCCAGAAGCGTGCCTGAAGATGACCTGGTCATGGGACTAAAGACAGGCCTGCGCAATCTGGATTCAAATACAGACGGACAGAACCTGGGAGAGCAGACCACCCACCCAGGCAGGCCAGGGCCAGCCCGGCCCGACTCCCACCCCATGTGCCCTGCTCAGAGGAGGGCTGGCACAGAGCCTGCACCCTGGCCCCCTGGCTGGACCCTGGGGGCCCTCACTTACAGTGGGGGACCAGGCCCGAGATGAGCTAGGGACCCAGGACCCATACGCCATCAGAAGCACGCAACTCAGAAAACAGGCAGTTAGAACCCCAGAGCACGGGACACAGGTAGCTTCCTCCGAATTCAAGCTGACCAAGAGTTACCAGGCAAACCACCAAAGCGCAAGGCGAGGAAATCCAGGTCGAGCAGCTGGGTGGGAAAATGCCAGAAACCGCACTCCAGCAGGAGCCAGCCCTGGCCCGTGCCCACTCACCGTGGTCGAAGTCGATGTACTTGGTGATCTTGTGCCAGGTGCGGTAGTAGAAATGGCGCACCTGCTCCTTGTTCTTCACCATGCTCGCGGGCTTGCCCTTCTTCCTGTACTTCAGGGCGATGTTGTTCTGGATGGCTTCAAAGTCTTTCCCGTGCTGGAAAACAAGTCCGGGGTGAAAGCACATGGGTTAAAACAATGCAGCCCTCCGTGGGAGGCGGATGCTTCCCGAGAAGGGAAGATGGGCCTGGCGTGGACAAGCAGGTTGTCCTTCCTGGCTCTCGTGTCTGGACTTCAGCTTTGACTTCCTAGGACCTTAGGTTTTAATCAGGAAAAAGGATAAAGTTAACAGCAGAAACTCGGGGACAGGACCACCACAGCACGTGGACCCCAAAGAGGCAAGGCCCCAAGCAGGAGAAATCGAGCTCGTCACACAGCCACCAGGTTCAATCTCTAGGGCTCTACAGAGACCATGAACTGGGACAGCTGTGGAGGAATCACCGGGAGGTGGGAGGCATGAGGGTGCTCAGCGTGGTACACACCTGGCACCTTAAAAATAAAACAGACCGACTGTTCAGAAACCCCTCCGTGGCTCTGGCCACCCGGAACGCATTCTGTATCAGAATGAGGACAGCAAGGGCAAGCACTGAGAACACACAGCACATGCTCTGAGCACACCTGCGGGCTGATCCTCCCTGAATGGCTCCCTGCAAAAGCGGAGCGCAGCTCAGACTCTCAGAGGGCAGGCTTGCCACCAGCGCTGCTCCAGGTCCCACCACAAGGAGAACCGGCTGCCGGATGATCTCATCAAAAGCAAGCTCGGAAGACTAGCGGGACGGGCCCAGAGGCAAGGGCCGCCCAGCAGCAAGGAGCTCCCCAGTGCCCAGATGCTGGTTTCCAAACACGCTTTCCAAAAGGAGTGGCTCCCGGAGAAACGGCCAGCTTCAGGGCTGGGGCAGGGAGGGCAGCAGGTGAGCCCAAAATACCTTAAGGTGCCAGAAAGTGTCATGCTGCAGGGTGACAGTAACATGTCGAGAGGACACGGGAGCCCATGTGAAGCGGCTCCAGTGGTCAAATCCGGAGTCATTTGGGCAAGAAAACCAACAATGACATGAATGGATCATGACCCATAGAATAAAACGAACACCCATGAGTCCACGTGGGTATAAATGTAAATAAATAACCGAATAACCACGTAAACGCGGAGGGAGGGCTCTTCCTCACGTGGGTCCACCAGGGAGTGTGGAAAGAATAATGGAAACAGGTTGTCACTGGGCGGACACCATGGCAGTGACGGGCATTGACATCAGTGGGGGAGAAAATGACAAGCAAGATGTTCACACGGTCTCAGAGACCCAGCAGACACCCACTGAACGCAGAGACCAAGGCTAATGTCACCGGGACCGAGACAGGTCACGTTGCGCACTTCCAGATCGGATGCACCAGGAAGGACCGGTTGCCGCTGTGGAATTCTCCACAGAAACGCATAATGTAAATTGGACCAGGAGGGGACTGCAGATAAGCCCAAGCTGAGGACCTTCCACAAACAGGCTGGGCAACTTCAGCAGTGTCAGGATCACGAAAGGAAGAGAGGAAGAGGGAGAGACACTAGGCTGAGGAACTGCCCCAGGCTGCAGGAGCTCGGGAGTTACACATCCAAGTGCAACGTGGGACCCTGGCCCGGGGTGCCTGCTGGGCCTGGAAGGCCGGGTGGGATGAGCAGGACACATGTGAGCTTGTCACCTGCAGTTACCCTGAAGCTGGGGAAGCAGGGAGGAGAGTATGTGGGAATTCTTTGTCCCTTTTTTGCAACCTGAAGTCTGAAATGTTTCAAAATGAAAAGTTAAAAAATAAAAAAACCTAAAAAAAAAATGAAAGCTTGTTCATTGTTTTAAAAAGAAACGGCAGGGAAAACAGGCAACAAAGCTATGTCTGAAACACCTTCCCTCACAGTCCAGATGAGACCCTCCTCCCTCCACATCCCTCAGCCTTAAACGAGAACCGAGGCAGAAACAGACGTAGCCAGGCCCTGTCCCGCTGCTTCCCTCTGCAGCTGGGGCAAGGAGGAGAGGCAAAGTGACCTCCCAGGCTGGGACCAGAACCCCGGTTTCGTGACCCCTAACCTCGCTTCTCAGCTGTGCTGCCTCTGAAGGTCTGGTGGCACCTGGCGGCAAGTGCCTTTTCATGGCCCACCTCCGTCCGTGCCTGAGTCTTGCTCTGGTAAGACCGTAAGCCCACGAGGGCAGGCCCTCCCGGCATTTCTAGCACACCTTAGTTGTGAACTAGATAAATAAACGGTGGTGGCAACAACAAAAACTAGGCAGAGTTGAAAGAAAGAGAAAGCTATTTGGAGGCGAAGACTCGGAAACTCACAGTATTAACAGGGAGTCGGGAGTCGGTAAAAAGCCAAGCTCCGTGCGCTGGAGGGAGAAGGTACAGGTAGGTGCAGAGAGAGGCCACACCGCCACGCACGCAGAGGGAGGCCTTCGGCCGTTCTGGACGTGGTGAAAAATAAGCGCAGGACGCTGGCTGTGTGGATGAAAGGTAGGAAATCAGGAATCGTGCCGCAAAAATAAACACAGATGGATGGATGAATAAGGAGGAAAATGAAGTGTCAGCGGCAGGCTTTGCACTGAACACAGCTGACAGGAAGGGCGTCCACAGGTGGAGAGGCTCAGGTGCCAGTCCCACTCCCCATCAGCAGTAGGGACAGGGCCCTGGTCGCAGGGAGAAGTCTGGACGGGCGGTGACTCGAGGGGCCAGTCTCAGCTTGTGTCCGGCGCTGCCCTAACTAGGGTGGGGCCAGAAGGTGGCCCATGCTTTGGGGTAGCAGACTGGGGCCCGATGCCGGAGTCCCTCCCAGGCCCTCCCAGCTATGAAAGTGGCTCACTTCCTCCACCCTGAGCTGCACCGAGCTGGGTTTCTGTCACTAGAAGCATAATTAAGTCAGACAGGTATGGGTATCAAAAAGGCAGCAACCTTCATTAGCATTTATAGAAGCGACGCTCCTCAGAGTAGAGGCCTGCGCTCAGCCACCGTAGTCCCACAGCTCAAGATCTTAATGGTCACCTTGTCCCAACCTAATACATCAAGACTCACCAGAGTGCCACGAGTTTTGGTCAAAGTGACAGACACACACACTCTGAGATGCACAGTGCCAACAGTGAAAGCATTACGCAATCAGAATAGCCAATTACCATCACTAACCAAGGATTTCAGGAGCTCTCAAGACAAACACCCACCTGGCAGCAAAACTCAAACAAGAAGGTGGCCCCACAAGGAAAGAAGCTAACTCGCCTCAAGACAGGTACAGAGGGTCATGAACAAGGGCTCTCCTTCTGCCACCTTCAGGGGACAACCACAGCAGCCAGACCCCTGCAGGGCGTGAGTCTCCTGAGGAAGGGCGGGCCACGCCGCAGCAATAAGCAAGTGTTTCAGGCAAGAGTCAGCAGTGGTTGCTGGTTCTGAAAACACTCTGGGAACCACTGGTCCTCTACGCCTAACAAACAGCTTAAAGAAGGCAGGGGACGCCATCCACACAAAAACAGCCCCTGTGTTTTATTCTAAGACTCGCAGGGAAAAAAAAAACGTATCTGTATTTGGTTGAAAGACTTCACATCTACTCAAACAAGACTCGTGTGCACACTTCATTCTCTCTGGACAACCAGGCCACACGGGCACATCAATGTCGTCCAACTGGGACGGGCAGAATTTAACTGTCAGCCCTAGGAAGAGAGTGGCACAGCCACGGGAACATCCTGCAATCCAGTTCGCTGCCTGTGTTCAGAAGTGCCTCGTCTCTAATCTCTCCATAAACACATCATGGTTTAAATTCCAAAGCCTCGCTCCTTTTTTGAGCCGTCTGTTTCTCAGGCTTGGTAAGACTTTTCCATCACCCCAATTAATTGGCTATTAAAAGAATAAGGTTCACTGATTGAGTAACCTACTTCTGAAACTATATGCCAAAGTAGCCTAAAATACGGAATGTGCACAAAGATGTTCCCTATAGCACTATTTATCACAGGACCTCAAAAACCAGTAACACGAGGACGGTTCGGTAGAGCAGCGACCAGCCAGAAGAAGGTGAAGATTCGACCCCAAGGGCCACTCGGTATCTGTCAAAACCGTCCACTTCCGCCACTGCAGTCAAAGCCAGCCACAGACAACACGTAAATCAATGGGCATGGTTGGCTTCCAATATAATTTTATTTACAAAAATGGTGAGCATACAGACCGTACCTTTGTCTACATCTGCAGCATATTTATAGATATTAAAAAAATACTGAGCAAAGGAACCATGAAACACCATGAACAATGCAATTAATGTTAATAAAAAAGTATGCTCGTGACAATCACAAAGATTTACAAAAACAAAACGCACAAGTACGTGGAACCAGCAGAGCACGGCCAGCCCACGGGGCAGTGCTGCCTCTGCCTGCAGGACTTTCCGCCTGTTCCAGGGCAGTGGCCTGGGGTTTAGCCGGCTACTCTGACAGATGAGGCAAGTGGCCCGGGCCCCCGCTCAGGGGACTCCCTCCCAAGTCAGCCTGCGCAGCGTCCAAGGAAGGCCCAGAGAGGGGAGGATCACTACTTAGTCAGGAGCCCTGGGGAGACAGCAGGCAGTAGTCACAGGCGGGAAATGGAAGCAGCAAACAAAAATGCTCCCGACCCCACTCGCCAGCAATGGCTTCTCAAGGCACAAGGAAGAGATAAAAGGCCAAAGTCAGAGGGCGAGACCGGGGCTCCCATAGGAACCTGCCATCCTCAGGGCCACAACGCGAGGGATGCACAGACAGCGGGAAGGCGCCGGCCGGGTGCGCCAGCTGCCTCTCGCCTCCACGGCTCACTCACCTCGTACAGCCCCTCAAAGAAGCTGTTCTTGTCCTCTGTGCTCCACGACTCCCACTGCCGCCGAGCCCTTTTGCCTTCTTCCTTCTCACCGCCAGAGGACCCTAAGTTCCGGGAGGAGGAACGCGAGCCCCCTGCAGGGGCGGTGGGAGCAACCCCAGAAACATTTCCAGATGACGATCCACCACCTTCGGCTCCTTGGAGAGAGAGGACCATACAGTGAGATGTGCCCCAGAAAGCTGGGGGGGGCCAGCGCCCCAGGCTCCCTCCACCCAGGACCCACCGAGCGCCAGCAGGGCGACTGGGCACTGACAGAGCCCTCGCCGGACCAAAGGACTCTGCAAAACACTTTCACAGTGAGGGAAGGAAAAGGGTTCGCAGCACCATGATGTGCTGTGCACGATGGAGACAGAGGTCTCGTCCCCTCCAAGGACTGAAGTCTCACATCACGTGTCACTGCGTCTTTCTTTTTCAAATGGGGTTTTGGCTGAAATAGCCTCACCATCTTTACAAATAAGCGGCTTGAGAGTCAAACTCAAGAAAAAATTTAAACGCCTGTAAAACACTACGCTCTGTCAGAAATAATCAATACTTCAGAACCACCAATGCTTAAGAATCTTTAGTCCTTATCCTTGATCAATTCCCACCAACAGAATCTGGTGTTCTGAGAGTGACGGGAGAACCTTGCGAATTCTACTACAGCACCAGTTCCTGATCTCAAGCTGAGCCCTTCAAGAAGACGCTGGAAGGCAAAAGCACGAGAAAATGCAGGCCCTATCCTCCCGAGCTGTGGGCTCAGAACTCCGGTGCCCAGGAGCAGGCAGGCAGGGATGAGGGTCAAGGGCCACAGATGAACTGTTTACGGCCCCGCACTCCTCCCACCCCTCTCAGAGGAAACGGAACTCCCAGCATATCCCTGTGATAACCAGGGTTCTCTCTTCCTGGAACTGCAGGACCACAAAAAGCTGAGAAACCTTCAAACTCTGAAACAATCTTACAACAAGGGTGAAAATGAGATCATAAAAATAAAAATGATTTAAAAAGCAAAAGCCGAACAACTGTAGATTATTGTTAAAATGCTTCCCTTATGAGACGATCCTGGGCCCTGCCACCCAGGACTCACTTCCTGGTCGGGGGAGGCTTCCTGGGCAGCTGGTGCTGGCTGGGGCTCCCTCCCTCGGTGGGGTCTGCCACCGAGGACAGGAGTTTCACAGGACATCATCACAAATAATAGACGTGAAAACCCTAAAGTCTGAGAGTCCACATATAACTGCAAAGACTCTCTCTGGAAAAAACACCAAAAACTGGTGTGGGGGCTGCCTGGAGAGCACGGGGGAGGCCGAGACTCGCGAGTCTCTCATGAGAGCGTGCGGGGGCCTGCGTCCAAGTAAGGAGCATTTGAAACGGCCGATCCCACGGTCGGCTATCAGAGGGCCCAGCGCTTCCGCGCACGCGGATGTACTCAGCTGCAGGGACGGGTCTGGTCCCCGTCTGCAGAGACGTGCCAGGGCGGCGATGAGCGTAGCTGGCTCATGAGGCAGCGTGACCAGGTGCACAGAAACGCTGGCTTATCAGAGCTGCCCTGGCCAATTCAGTAGTCTATGAGGCTGCTTAAACTTAAATATTATTTAATTAGAATTAAAAAATTAAAGACTTAGTTCCTCGGCCATACCAGCCACATTCCTGGTCGTCAACAGCCACGTGTGGCTCGTGGCCACTGTAGTGGACAGCACGGAACATTCTATCAGTGCAGAAAGTGCTACCAGACAGTGCAGCGTTTGCATGTTCAATACTCAGTCCTAAGCGCACTGTCACGGGGTAAAGGCAGGCTCCACGTGCGTCCCATCCCAGCCCACACACAGAAACGCCGTTCCCGGACCCTCTGTGCTACAGGGTGGGCTACGTAAGGAAGCACCCAGCACATTATTTGACTTCGTCCATTCCTCACCAAAGCAAACCTAATGTGCCTGGTGCTTCCCAACCGTTTTCAACAGGTGTGGCAACTTCAGGGTAGGTTTGTAGGAGTAGTCCGCTTTACTCCATTTCTAGTCAGTCAGAGACGCTTTCGTTGCAAACTGAAGGGTGGGTTACAGATGCCGTCTTTACAAGACGTCCTGGCCCACCTGCAGCCCTGATTCCTCGGGGCCAGTTATTTGAGGAAGGAAGGGCTGCCTGTCCCCCTCTGCGCCACCCACAACAAAGGACTTGAGAGTAATTTCCAGTTTCTTAAGGAACACTCACTAAGCTCTCTTCTCCGGACACCACGACCTGCCGAGCAGCCCCACCACACAGCACAGGCTTACGCTGCCAGCCACGCCGCGTTAGGAGCCTACTTGAAGTAGGAGACAGACATTTTCTAAAATTCCATAATCCAGAGGCCTTGATAAATTCTGCGAGATCTCACCAGATCACAGCACAGGTCACCCAGGCCAGAATGACAGTAAAGGATAACAGAGCAGAGCGTCTCTGAGCCAGAGGGGAGGGAAGGCCAAGGGCAGGACAAAGCAAACCGGGGGTGTGAGAAGGTGCAGCAGTCAAAGTGACACTCTCCCACCGGACAGGGGTGAGATTTGGGGATGTTCAGCCTTTCAAAAACAATACCTCCTCAGTAGAGGGGAAAAGAGCAGTAAGAACCACAAAGGAAAGCACATCACCCCCGAGTAGCCATTTCTAATGTCTGGTGCCCATCATTCCATACGTCAAATGACTTTGAAAAGTAGAGTAGAATCACCAACTCAGAGCAGAAGAACGTGGCATCTGGTCTTCCCCCAAAACTTCAGAGGAGGAAGTGATTTCACTGCCTTAATTCTGGCCCTGACAGCTCCAGTTCAAGCAGAATAAAAGAGCAGGTGGGAGGAGAGACACCTGGCAGAATATGATGGTGACCCTGGAGAGGCCACCTCCCTCCAGAGACATTCGGAGGGAAACAGAGGTGAGGACCCACAGGGGAGGAGAGAGAAGTTACCAAGGAGAACGGAAGGCGTGGAAAGGTGAGCAAGGGAAGGAGAAGACAATTCTAACAAGACTGGGTCGGCACGGGGGTGGGAGTGGGTGTGAGAAGCACAACAGAAAGTAGAGGGTCAAAGTCAACGCTTCACCTGTGACTATGTTTCTGAGACCACAAAGAGGGTTAGTAATAGTCCGCGTGACGAGAAGTCAGTATCCAAGAACGCTGAAGTGATGTGCAAGGAGAACAGGCCCCAACAGTGGGCTCCTTGAGAGCAACGACACGCGGCTGCTACGCCCAAGCCTGGCCCACAAGCACAGGCCACGCACCCAGCAGACGCTCAGTGACAGGTGAGGGCCCTCCCTGTGCCCCCTCTGCCCTCAGCCGGCCCTGGACCAGCATGTCGAAGGACCCTGGGACCAGGGCCTCCAGAACTGATCTCACCCTTGCCTCTCATCCACTTCAGCGCCACCGTCCTCCAGCGGCCCCACTGCCACGGCTTCTCTCCGTTCCCAGTCCCGCTGCAAGTCCCCCAGGCCAGCTCCACGCCATCTCTGACCAGAGGAAGACACTCAACAGCCTCCTCTGGCCTCCCCAGAGGAAAGGACTGAACAGAGGCCCAGACACACACTACGCTGACTTCAGTGAATGTACTTCCAGGATGCCCTCGAGAACACCGGATCAAAGTGCCTTCTGCACAGCTGAGTCCTTCATCCCTGAACGTGAAGGTAAGCGTAGCTCTCGGCCATTAGCTTACCCGACTCGTTTTAAAAGGAACCTAAAGTTCAGGCATGTGGAGTGACTTTCCCTCTGCCACACACTGAATTCTCAGAGTAGAATCCAGGTCCCCTCACTGCTGATTCAAACTGCTCTCCAATATGGTACCAGTCTCGCTAGGGTTGACTGCATCAGATGAGATATTTTGTATCTTCTCTGTTATTATTATGAGACGGGGTCTCACTCTGTCATCCAGGCTGGAGCTACAACAGTGTCATCACAGCTCACTGCAGCCTCGAACCCCTGGGCTCAAGTGAATTAGTAAAGGGGATGGTAGCCTCAGCCTCTGCCTCAGCCTCCTGAGCAGCTGAAACTACAGACATGCACCACCACACCTGGCTAATTTTTGCTTTATTTTTTATACAGACAGGGTCTTGCTATGTTGCCCAGACTGGTCTTGAACACCTGGATCAGACACCTGGCGTCAAGCAATCCTCTGGCCTCAGCCTCTCAAGTAGCTAGGATTACAGGCACAAGCCACCATGCCTGGCTCAAGACATCTTTTAAAAACACCCAGAAGCTACAAGCAGCCCATAGATTATGCAAAATGTAAATAACAGTAAATTACATACAGTTGTTTACTGATCCCTAAGCATAAGCCACCATGACTTCAGACTACAATACCCAATTTTGGAAATGATGCATTTCCCCATCTTCAATGGAACTAAAGTTTTTAGGGGCTGTGGGGGGGGAGGCTAAAGGAAGCAGAGGGTCTCTGTATCCACCCCCAGAGTCCTCCCAGCCAAATAACCCCCACAGGTGCCAGCTTGGGAGCACTCCTGGAACCTACTCCTGCCACAGGTGGGCCCTCACTCCGCCAGCCTACACGGGGTCCTCTTGCCATCCTGTAACCTGGAAGCAGAAGCACCGGGAGCCCATTAACCACCTTGTGCCTGGGTTTCACTGCATTATTTATGGAGGTGAGGTATTATCCAAAACACAGACTAGTTTGCCCAGGGTCAGCCAGACTGTGAACTGGCCAAACAGGGCAGAGCATCAGGGGCTCTGTCTCCCGACCCACGTTCTTACAGCTGTGGTCTCAAATGCATCCCAGGGTCACTTTGGCGGTGTGGTAGAACTCAAGGAACACTTGTTTTGGAATCAAGCTGATCCACTGATTTCTGGTCTGTTGCTTACTTTCTGTTTAGGCTGAGCACTTGATTTAAACAATAACTTTAGTTTCTATAGCCATTTAAACGCAAAGCTACAGGGATGCAAGATGCCTGCTATGTAGGCATTAAATCTTAGCTACCATCCCCTTTACTAATTCAAAAAGATTTTAATTTGAAATCATACTAGAAACAAATATTTGTCTTTGAAATCAACAAAAGGGTCTGTTCTTATAGAGAAAGAAACACAGTTATACGGAGAAAAGCCAGACAAGGAGACTTTTCCTTTTCTCCACAAGCCCTTTCTTCCAAATTCACTCTAAGGTTGTCAGGCCCGTATGATGAAATTGCAACCTGGGCAACATAGTCAGACCCTGTCTCTACCACCCCCCCCCAAAAATTAGCCAGGTGTGGTGGTGTGCACCTATAGTTCCAGCTACTCGGGAGGCTTAGGCAGGAGGACGGTTTGAACGCAGCAGTTCGAAGCTGCAGTGAGCTATTACTGTGCCACTGTACTCCAGCCTGCGCAACAGAGCCAGAGCCTGCACCTTAAAAAGAGAGAGAGAGATTGAAATTGGCAAGAGGGGTAAGTAATCAACCAAAGGAACTGCCAATGGCTTCGGTATTCCTTATACATAACAGAAATTACAATGTTTTCAAGTGAAAAATGAAGTATTGTTCATTTCCTCACTGAGACATGCTCACCACCCCAGGTGGAGATTTCCATAGCCTGTGAGGGAGAAGTTCCTCTCGGGATTGTCAATGGTTAGCTAGAGAATGTGCCGGGTGGGGGTGTGCTGTCACAACCGAACCTTCTTTTCTGATGAGTAATGGAGGTGATGACTGAGCAGAGGTCTCCCTGCAGCACGGAGGAAGGGACATCCTGGGCACGGCAAAGTACCTCGAAAGGACCCACACAGCCCATGCGCAGAGAGCAGTCAGTGGGAGGCCTCACAGAAGCTCAAGGGCAGATGCTGGCCAAGAAGGTCTGTGAAGCAAAGGAGACCCACTTCCTACTCCTCTCCAAAAGGCTACCATTACGGCTTAGATTTATTATTTACTTGAAGAAACATTTGCTTCCTTATGTAGTAAAATAGATAAGTCATCAGGAGCACAAATTCTAACAAATTTGCATTTTACTAAAATGTAACATAAAGTCAATTGCTGCTTCAAGCCACACACTGACATACAGTACCAATGATCTGAGCATGAGGCTAACGAAGGAAACGTTCTCTACCTTAGCAAACCACTCTCTACTACGCAAACAAAAGCAAACCTCCCCTCATCGCTTTACTGCCCAAAATTTACCTGAATGAACACGGAAGTTTCACTTCACCTTAGACACAGGTAACCAAGTCCAAGTTACAGAGTGCTTTTGTGCCAACACCTCATTTCATTTTAGCAACCACACTTGGAGAGGGTAAAGCGGTTACTATTGTTCCTTGCTTCACAGGAAAGGACACCTCTCTAAGAGAAAAAGCAAATTCAAGAGGGCAAGTGAACAGAGTGAGGTCAGAGGGCCAGGGTAATGGGGCCATGAACAGGACCCTAGGCCCAGGACTTCTGAAACCACGCATGACAAACCCCTGAAGGTACCCAAGGACCTTACATCAGTGCAGATGCAGACCCAAGGGGCTTAGATATACCTGTGCCTAGCATTGAAAAACTACTTTTTACAAAATAAGCAAAGCAACTTGCATACCGAAATAGACTTACAGGAGGCAAGTTCTAAACTTTGAAACCCACTAAGTTACCACTATATTTACATCTGTAAGTAAGTATACTTACACCAAAATTCTTTCTCAATTAGCAAGGCTGTGATTCCAGACCAGCCCTCTCTGGTTGAGAATAAGGCAGAAGTGAGCTTAATGGGACACATTTGGCACAGATCTCCAAAACCGGTTCTCTGTTAACTCTTGAAAGACTTTTTAAAACTACCAGGACCATTTACTAAAGTTAAATTCACATTTCTGAAGGAACTAAGTGAAAATTTTTCAGGTGAAACTCACTGGAAATTGATGCAATAATTTGCTACTTATAAAATGCTGCAAAGTTGGCCTGAAACAAAGAATTTAAGAGCAATTCACCTGTGTAATTAAGAAAAAATGCAATGCTGAAAGGCAAGTAAGAAAAAGCACAAGAGAGTGAAGTGCAGGTGCGGGAGGACCAGGCTGCGATTTGGTTTGATTTGGGTAGGGACCCTGGCTAGGTAGTAATGCTCTCCATCCCCTCAGAATGCCAGGACAAACCCCACAGAGGGTGTTTGTTCATGCTGGGCCACGACTGTTCTCACCGTCCAGCACCCTAGGGGAAACCCTTCCTGTGGCGCTGAAGTAAACTCAAGGGGCGCACCTCTGTGCCCTTCACACCCTCCAGCCGGGGCACTGGAGGCAGAGGACAGCAAGCCAAAGTCAGACCCTGGGGTCCCTTTTCCCCTTCTTATCGGTCTCCCCCAGTTTCAACAGTCTGTTTCTTTGTTGCATTTCCACTGCCTGGTATCTGGGAAAGAGATACAGCAGGTATGTTTTCTCTTTCCACTCCTAAACTATCGTCAGCTGTTTAAAATAGCCAACCTTAGAAAATCATCAATGGTCCTTTGGGAAGAAAACAGCCTCAGGGGATAAGAAAAGATACTTACTGCGCCTTCACGTAGTTTACATACAGAAGGAGAGGGGACACTTCCCCCATCAGTGCCACCGAAACTGGGGGGCCTCTCTGCAGGCCTCAGGATGGGAGGGCTGGGGTGGAGCTCGGCCGGGGAGGCAGGGGCTCCTCGGCGCCCGCAGCCACCCGAGAGGGGCAGGGGTCTCCCGCGGGGAGGGGCAGCCCTACCTTTTCCGCGGGGCCCCGAGCCGCCCGCGCCGCCGCTGCCCACCGCGCACGGCGGGTCCTTCCTGGGCCTCTTGCTCTGCGGCCGCACGCTGGACCTGAGGAAGTGGTGCTGGTCCTGGGGGCTGCCCTGCGGCGGGGACGGCGCCCGCGGCGCGCCGGGGGGCGCGGGGGTGCCGTCGACGCCGGCCCGGGGGGTCTTCTCGTCCCTCTTTGTGCCGCGGCTCTCCTCGGCCGCGTCCGCGCCGCCGGCCCCTTCTCCCTCCAGGGACTCCTCATCGGCCGACCGCTTGCCCAGCTTCTTGAGCCCTTCCTCCCCGCTGCCGCCGTCGCCCAACTTCACTGTCATCCTGCGCGGGGGAGCGGGAGGCGGCGGGTGAGGCGGCGGCCGGGAAGTTTAGCGCCCGACTCCCTCTCAACATGGCCGCCGTTGTTTGTTCCAAATCCGCGCCCGGCCCGGCCGCCCGGCCCAACTCGCCCGCGCCGCCGCCCCGGGCCCTGCGGGGCCTGCCCAGGACGCGGTCGGGCCGAGGCCCGCGC
>NW_012148285.1:467429-550125 GCF_000956105.1 Propithecus coquereli | reverse complement strand
CGTCCCCACCCCCTCCCCGCCCCCCGACACGCGCGGGGCTCCCGGGCCCCGCGCACCTGCCCCGCGCGCCGGCCCCCAGAGTTGGCCCCGGAGGAGGGCCGAGCAGCCCAGATCGACCCCGGGACGGGAGAGGCGCGGGCCCGCCCGCTCGCATGGGGAACTCCATGGTGGCCCAGTGCCGCCGGTCCGCCTGCTTATTTTAAAACAGACATAAAGAATAATCAGCTCCGGGTCTCTGGGAATCTTCTTCGCAGGGTGGGAGACGTGTGCTGCTGCGGGGATTTACCAATTAAAAATGCTTTTGCAACAAAGGAGCCTGTTGCATAGAACAGGTTGGAGCCACCCAGGAAAGTGACAACCCGGTTATGTCCTCGTCCAATTGCAAGAATCAGTAGAAGAGAAAGATGTTAAAACTCTTGGTAACAATTAATAAAATTCTTGCAGTAACTTTGCTACCCACTGCCGTGTAAAACGTCAACAACAAAATGCAATGACTTAAAATGTCTGCAGCCCAGAAAGCACAGCCAGTCAAAAATAAGCTAAAAGAATCAGGTACACACCAGTATCTCAAGCCCAGAAACAGTTAACAATGTGTACATGTAACGAAACAAGAAAGATAAATATTAGATTCCTCAGCAGATACCGATAACTACACTCAACACAACTGTTGAGGAGGGGTACATTTCCACCTGAAAGGAAAACAAGAGGCACCAACACACTGAAATACAGGAACGTGGTCAAGGATCTCTCGGAAAGACTGGGAAATGGGTAAAAATCATAATAATATCACTACTCCGATGTATTCTGCCACAACATGATTTGTAAGCAGTTTTCATCTCTTGGAACCGACCTTAGAAATCCCTTGAGTTCAGGCTTGTTTTTAAAAACCCTGTCAAAGAACAAAGCCATACAAGACAAATCCCCAAACTCAAAGGACTTCATGGCACAGGACTTCTCACCTTTCATTCTCAGCCCATCCATTTCTACTGAAGAAACCGGAATCCCAAAAGGCTTCTCTCTGGGCTCTACAGTGGAGAACCCCGCTCCCCAAAGACTTGTGCCAAAGCTACCCAGTCACCCCGAGACCCAAGCAAAACAAACAGCCCCAACAGAATAAACTCGCCCGTTTGCTGGGCTTGATACTGAAAACGCCACCTGAGCACAAAAAGCTTTTCCCAATTCAGAGGACTTCGACACCGTTCAGACTTTTCCCTCACGGCAAAGAAAAACGCGGAGATGGAATTCTTTTGCCGAAAACCTCCAATGTGACTTCCCGACCCTTCAGAGCGGTGCAGTCACCTCCAGCCCCATCCCGGCTGACACCCTTCGTCACGTTTCGGGATGGGACGAGCGGAAACCTCCCTCCGGGGCAGATCGGCTGCACGCCCGCGCTGCCAGCACAACACGCCTCCGCCGAGGGCTCCGCGGAGCCCGCCGGCCGGGCTCCCCGCGCGCAACAACGCCCCAGGGCGCAGACGCCGCCCGCGGCCCCTCGGGCTGGGCCGGGCCTCGCGGTGGCAGCCCGATGGGACCGCAGACCGCCCGAGCTCCCAGCTTCCGGTCACCTTTTTCATCAACGCCCCGCGGCAGCCTGGCTTCCCGGGCCCCCCGGGGCCTCCCCGGGCGCCCGCAGACCCGGCTGGGCCAGCCAGTCCCGGTCCCCGAGCGCCGGCTGCAGCAAAGCCGCTTCGCCGGTCTGTTCGTCCGGCTCGGGAGTGGTGGCCGAGAGGCGCTTGCCCCGGCTCGTCCCCTCCGCGGGCCCGCGTGCGGCTGACCGGGCTGCGGCGCCGCTGCTGCTGCCGCGATCAGCAGCAGTTCCGGCTACGGCTGCCGGTGGAGACCGCGGAGCCGGCGCGCCGGGGCGGGGCCGGGGCGCGCGGGCGCACAGGGCGGGGGCGGGGCGAGGCGCGCGGGGGCGAGCACGCCCCCTACAGGCGCTCCCATTGGTCAGAAACGGGTGCGCGCGCTCGCACGCAAGAGCAAGGGGCGGGAGCGGCAGGGCGGGCCTGCGGCACGAGTACTGTTGTGTCGCCGGCCTCGTGACCGTGCGGGCCTGCGTCTCCTCGGATTGGTGGACCGGCAGCCAATAGCTCAGCACCTTGGCTGTGATTGGCTACGGCAGTGTTGACGGATGCGCGAGAAGAAAACGCCGCCGTAGCTGCGAATCTGGCGTCGGGCGCGAACCCAGCTTCTGAGAAGAGAGCGGAAGACTTGTGAGTCGAGGACGCGCCCTTCTGGCGTTAGCGTAGCCCGCGGTGCGGGGCGCTTAGGTCGCTTCCATTACGGCGACACGGGCGCGTTTTTACAACTCAGTGCTTCCCGAAACGGGGTTCTAAGGCAGATCCCGCGCACGCGTCCCTCGCGGCCGGCCTCGCCGCGCTCGCTGCCCTCCCGGCACGGGACGTGGGTGCTCGGAGCGCTGCCCGCGCCACGGGACCAGCCCGGCTGGATCGTCCTCTCGCCACAGGGGTCCGGGACCCCCGAGGCCGCGGGCTCTTGTAAACCGCCGGGTGACGCCAGGAAACGTGGCCGAGTCGGCCGCTTCTCCCGCCCGCAGCCGGCGTCGCGGAGCCCGGCGAGGAGAGTGTGGGCGAAGGGGGCGCTCCGGTCCTGCCACGTCCGTCGCCCTCTGCCTCTGAGTTGCCCCGCGGGTCGGAAGGTGTGGTCAGCGCCCCTGGACACGGAGGGCCCCGGTGCGGGACCTACGCCGCCGTCACGCCCCGCGAGCATCCCCGCCTCCGGATCTAGGGACTCACTTCGGAGCGCGCGGCGGCGGCGGGGCCGGAGCTGCCCGAGCACTCCCGATCTCCTTCGGCTCTTTCCGGCAGCCTCAGCCTTGGCATCGCTCATCTTCGGCTGTTTCCGCATTCCTTGCTCGGCGTTGTCCCGGCAACGCGCGGCAGCGCAGCGGCCTGGTAGAGGTGAGTGGCGTCCTGGGTCAGGGCGGCCCAGGTCCTGGGGGCGGGCGCGGGCGCGGCCGGGGGTCAGGCCGGGGACCCAGGGGCCGGGAGTTGGGCCTGTTGGGCCCCTTCCGCGAGCCCGCCGCCGCCGAGTCCCCGTGGCCTCTCGCGGGTCCCATCGAAGCCAGGGCGTGCTTGGCGCGGCGTCCAGCCCATGGGAGCACGGTTGCCACCTGCGGGCACAGCCGCGGGCGCGCGGTGGGTGCCGAGTTGCTGCGCGAGTCCCCTTGGAAGGGACGGGGAGGGGAGGTGGGCACTGCCGTCCACCCCTAGCTAACAGCAGGGCAGGGAGAATAGCAAACGGAAAACGTCCTGCGCGGGTTAAACGCCCGCAGCTCAACACGATACCTGCGCCCGGTGCACTAGTCGAAGCCCACGACCCTGTGCGGGCGGGGGCTCGGGGCCTGTGGCCGAGAGGGTGAGGCTCCGGAGGGCGGCCGCTAGTGCCTGCCCCGAAAGTCCACCTTTGGAGCCCCTTCCTCGGGTTTCTTACCCACTGACACGGAGGAGAAGCGCTATGCGGAGCCTTATTATAATACCGTGTCACCCCTCAGTGGAATAAGCTTTGCAGACTTCCCGTCGGTTCTGAACTGACGCTATTAATAGGTTGTCATTAAGTGTGTATCTTTTATCGTTAGCCGTCTCTCCTTCTTGTCTTTGGAACCTCTTTAATTATACAGATAATACTTACTCATTGTAGAAATATGTTAAAATGTAAGCGAAAGGAATGATGAACAAATTGTACATTGTATAAAATGGACTTAGGCTAGCCTGTAACCCACTTCTTAAAACTAACAAAACCGCAAGAATAGGGAGACTCCACCTCTACAAATACTTTAAAAATTAGCCAGGCGTGGTGGCACACACCTGTAGTCCCAGCTTCCTGGGAGGCTGAGGGGAGAGAATCACTTCAGCCCGGGAGATTGAGGCTGCTGTGATCGGGGCACTGCCCTCCAGCCTGGGCAACAGGAAAAAATCCTGTCTCTTAAAACAGTGGCAACAACAAAAAACAGCAAGAACATCTCTCCTTGCTGATAAACATCTTCATCTGGGATGCACATACCGAGAGCCTATCCTGTGTAAAGCATCGTTGTAGGGGCTGGGAATGCTCCTGCGGCTCCCACCCTGTGTGGCAGATAATATGGGGAGGGGATGATCCCTCACACATTTGCAGTGAAGTCCAAATGCAGCTGTGGAGAAGTACGAGGCTGTATGGGGACACCGGGTAGAAGCACAGGACAATGTAGGAGAAGTCAAGTCCCGAGAGCTTCCTGGAGGAGGGGAGGTTTTCTGAGTACCCTAAAGAGGGGTGTGGGGAGAAGAGCCTCTGGAAAAACCCCGGGCAGGAAAGAAAATAAAGCACCATTAACATTCATACTTATTACAAAGTGATGTTTGAAATAAAATATACAGAGGGAATCAGGTTAATTTTATCCAAGTGCTATTAATAGTTCTTCATTATTACCACAAAACTAATGTATCACTTATTTTTAAGAGAAATATTTTCACAAACTTGTTAAATACAAATTTCCCGTAGCCCAAGAATTAGACTCTTGGCTGACTGCATCACGTTAAAACTCACTTTAAAAGGTTTTAATCACCCAAGTTTTGATCTCATGTGTTTTCCCTTTTAATGGCTTTGTTGGAAGGTTTGCATAAGGACTTTGCTCAAAGACAGCAGGGCCCTGACCAGTGTAGATGTCACCTCAGTGTATATGTTAGTGTGTGTGTATGGGAGATGGGGTCTGCCCTTCTTGACTCCCTCCCAGACAGGAGCTGGCCATGCCACTGGGGACCTTGGGCTGGCATTCTTTAAGTCCATGGTGGTGACAGCACAACTTCAAAAATTTGACTTTGTAGAGTATTCAGGGCATACATGCATAGGAAAAAGGTAAACATTTGAAATGTACCAGTTCATTTATATACCATGTGTCTTCCAGCTTCTCATGGGAGAGCATTTCCTTCTCCAGATCCAAACTGAGCCTTCTCAGCTTTCCATCAGACCGTTGCTGTGTTGCTAAAAGCAAACAGTGTGGTCCATTATGCCCTACTCTCTATTTATTTATTTTAGAGACAGGGTCTCTGTGGGTCTCTGTGTCACCCAGGCTAGAGTGCAATGGTGCAATCTTAGCTCATTGCAGTCTCGAACTCCTGGTACAGTCATGGCTCACTGTAGGCTGGAACTCCTATCGCAAGCAATCCTCCCACCTCCCAAGCAACTAGGACTACAGGCACACGCCACCACACCTGGCTAATTTTTTAATTTTTTGTAGAGACGGGGTCTCTACAAAATGGGGTCTCTGATCCTCCTGCCTCAACCTTCCAGAGCACTGGGATTTCCACTGCACCTGGCCTATGCCCTACTTTCTTAATAGAAGTTTGCAGGTCTTTAATTTTTTTGAACAATTTTTTATTGTGATAAAATATACACAATGTAAAGTTTACCATGTTAACCATTTGTAAGTGTGCAGTTCAGTGACATTAAGTACATCTACATATTTGTATAACCATCACCACATCCATCTCGAGAACTTTCTTGTCATCCCAAACTGAAACTTTGTCCTCATTCTCCCCCAGCCCCTGGCAACCATCATTCTACTTTCTGTCTCTGATTTTGCCTACTCAAGGCACCTCATGTAAATGAATTACATAGCATTTGTCCTGTTGTGTCTGGCTTATTTCACTTAGCACTGTGTCTTCAAGGTT
Source organism: Propithecus coquereli (assembly GCF_000956105.1). Taxonomy (NCBI): domain Eukaryota; kingdom Metazoa; phylum Chordata; class Mammalia; order Primates; family Indriidae; genus Propithecus; species Propithecus coquereli. The sequence continues at coordinate 544,459 of NW_012148285.1, read as the reverse complement.
CATCCACGTTGTAGCCTGTGTCAGAATTTTTCCCTTTTTTCAGACTGAATAATATGCCATTATATTATTAGACCACAGTTTGTTTATCCATTCATCCATTAGTAGACATTTGGGTTGTTTCCACTTTTTAGCTATTGTGAATAATGCTGCTGTGAACACAGGTGTATAAATATGTGTTCAAGAACCTTTTTTAAATTCTTTCAGTACATACCCAGAAGTAGAATTGCTGAATCAAATGGTGATTCTGTGTTTAATTTTTTGAGGAACTGCCAGACTTTTCCACAGTGGCTATACCATTTTACATTCCCACTAGCAAAGCACAAGGTTTCCAATTTGTCCACATCCTCACCAATACTTACTGTATCTATTTTTCTGATAATAGTTATCATAATGGGTATGAAGTTGAATATAATTTTAAATGATAGCAAACCAGCACACAAATATTCTCTCCCCTGCCGGTTGACTTCCCCACAGTGGTTCTGGGGTATAGAAGGGTAGGTAGTAGTCAGACTGTCACTTCACTTACCATCCGACCTCTCCTGAAGAGGGACAGTACAGCTGTCTTTTCAGGGTCTGAAAGGAAGAATGAAAGAGAGGAAAGATTGATTAATGAAGTTCCTATAACCAATCAAGTTCAACTTCTCTGCAGTTGCTGTGGCTTTGTTCTCTTTGATTCTCTAAAAAAGGAATTCTGTCTTCTACCATCTGGGAGTCAGAGGTAGAAGACAGTCTTGGGTTTTATGCTTTATCAGAAATTGAGTGCTGGGTTTTTTTGGTACCAGTACTCTCTTGTGGAACAATTTGCTTTCATTGTGTTTGGAATTTTTGCTTAAAAGGCAGTTATAGAAATATAAATTGTCCTTGTTACGATTGGAATAAAAATTTTCAAGGATTGCATTTGTCATCTGAGCTACAGAGCTTTTCTTTCTCTCTTTCTTTCTTTGATGGTAACGGGTTTTATTCTTTTCCGTCACACCCTGGGGCATTCCAGGTCCAATCCCTTGCTTCTGATTTTATATTTTTTCCCTCTTAGCAATGTCTTCCACATAAAGTTGCCTGTGTCAGTCCAGGGCATTTTTAAGTTGTCGAATGTCTAATGATTATAGGTTTGTGATGCATCCTTTTTGTGACTCCATATACAGTTGTTTTGTTTTGTTTAAAACCAACGGGACTTGTATTTTCCTTGCAGGTTTCATCCCTGACCAGTCTGAGTTTGGTCATGGCCCTCTATTTTGATCATCGGGTAGAAGCCCCGGACACAGCCAGGTTGCCCTCACACATCAGCTGGCACCCTGTCCACCCATTCTTGGCGGTTGCCTCTGTCAACACGACCTCGGGAGGCAGCGTGGATATATACCTGGAACAAGTGAGTACTCAGCAGCAAAGGTTCTGACTTTTGACCCTGTTTTTCTCTTGTTCTCATGTGCGGGGAGGTGGGGGTGGGAAGAGAGGTGTCAAACCAGCTCTACTGTAGCTTTTTCTCTAAGAAAACAAATAATACCATCAGTTCTCACTAAGATCAAATCCCCAATATTGTAAAAGCCCTAGTATGTGGCAGCTCTTTTAGCCCTGCTATTCAGGTTTGGGGGCATGTTTAGGAATACTTAAGACAGATTCCACAATCAGTTCACACCCACCACCCAGAAATGGCCCCACAGCATTGTCAGTGGATCCCAACCTGTGCTCCTGCCCGCTCACTCTTGGACTCTCCGCATAGGCCATTCTTTGGCTGCTGCAACAAATCACCACAAACTGGGTGGCTTAAAATAACAGAAATGCACTCTCTCAGCTCTGGAGGCCAGAAGTCTAAAATCAGGGTGTCAGCAGGGCTGCGAGCTCTGAAGGCTGTGAGGAGCACCTGTTCCGTGCCCTTGTCTTGGCTCCTGGTATTGCCAGCCATCGTGGTGTACCTTAGTGACAGACGCATTGCTCTGGTCTCTGCCTCTGGTGTCATGTGGCCTTCTCGTCTGTGTCTAAGTCTCTTCTCCTCCTCTTAAAAGGATGCCTGTCACACTTGATTAGGGCCACCTTGATGACCTCCTTTTAACTTGCTTACGTCTGCAAAGACCCTATTTCCAAAGGAGGTCACATCGCCAGTACCGGGGGTAGGACTTCACCATATCTTTTTGGGACACACAATTCAACCCATAGCAGAAACTTTCTCCAAGCTCCTTGAACTTCTGTAGCCCACCCCCTGCTAAGTGCCCACACACCTCATGCTTCACCAAGAAAATGGAATTTCCTCTCCCACTCTCTCCTCAACCCTCTGCAATCTCTCTGCTGCCACCATAACTTCACTCAAGCAGCTACAGTCATTGGTAACTTCCGTGTACCACCCTCTAAGTGTTTTTGGGGCTTCTAGCTGCACAGCTCCACACTCCTGGGAAGTCCTCCAGGAAATACATGACAGAATGTGAGAGGACGTGGGGAAGGGGCTTTCCTCTGCCCGGCCTCCTTGGTGAGCTTTGCCAGCCCTTCCTCCTCTTCCAAACTGTGAATCTTGTTGGTGTTGCTCAGAGCTTGTTCAGGCCTCTTTGCTGCCTGTTTCCTTCTCCCGTGATCTCAGCATCCCCAGAGTTTCAGTTACTGTCTCAGCAGATGACGTACAAACACACATCCCCTGCCCAGAAGTCCCCTGGAAGGCAGACTTAGGAGTCCAGCTGCCTCAATGACATCTCTTGGGTGCTTCTGATACCTCAAACTCTGCAGTGCAAAGCCGAACTTAAATTGTTCCCCACCCCTGCTCTGCCTCACGTCCCCTGCAAAGGTCCACCTTTGTCATCTCCCCTTGCCCGACACCCAGCACAGGGACCTGGGAATGACTGTTGACACCTTCCACCCCTGCCTTGTAATCCATTGCCAGATTCTCCCAATTTTGCCCAAGAACCTCTGGTGAATCTGCCACTTCTCCCCCATCCATTGGCCCTTCCCTCTTCCGAGCTCCTGTCCTCTCTCTCCTGGACACCAGCACGGCTTCCGCGCTCAAGCAGCTGAGTCCCCGTGGGCCTCTATCTTCCACTCCCCATGTGGCGGCCGGATCCTTTTTTGGAATCACAGGTGGAATCACTCCCTGCTCCCATGTCCCCATCCCCACGTTCCTCTTCAAGTGAGCATGCAATCCCCGATGTAGCCCCAGCACCCCAGGCCTGCATCTGCCGCCTGCCATGTGGCACTCCTCCTTCCTCGACGCTGGCCCAGTCTTCGCAGCCTTCCACACTGCACATTCTGTGCCTTCTGCACAGAAGACGCTCCTTTGTCCCTGTGCTCAGTGGATGCTTTGATCCTTCCGACGAAAGAGGCTCAACAGCCCCTTCCTCAGGAAACCCCTCCACGTACGCACAAGCACTTGTGTGCCGCACAGCGCTGCTCAGCCGCGCCCTGGGTCCTTGGTGGGACTCCGTGTGCAAGGGCCACAGCTGCCGTATGGCTCAGCGAGTGCCCAGTGCCAAGCCCAGTTTGCCCAGTTTCTTGGGAGTAGAGTCTCCCTTCTAGGAGGCAGACAACTGTCTAACATGTATTATAAATGTTTCTTTTTAAATAAATATTAAATATTTTAATAAATTTTTAACAAATATTAAATATTTTAAGAAATATTAAATATAATTCCAAAATGATAGCAATTTTGGATAAAATTTTTAAAATTGGAAAATCTAAAATATGTTAATACTTTTGCAAAGTCAGTCAACAAAGTGTACTTCTGTGTTTCCAATTGGCACAAAGAAAACTTGAGAATTTCAAAATAACAGTTTATTGGACAATGATGAGGTCACAGAAAATTGCTAGTAAGCTCAGTGGAAGAACTGAGAACAAACTGAGTTAACCTCTGATACTCTAAAGCTACTTCTTTAGAAAATTCTAGAAAACACAAGAACGTATAAGCACATATTCCATGAGCTATCGTTGACAACATCATCACACATCACATAGCCTTTGGAAGAATTCCGCGGTAGACTCATGAGAAGTAACTTCTAGGTATCACTCTGAAAATGACTCCGAAAGGGTCTCGAAGTTTCTGGATCACACTTTTAAGAACCCTGGGGCCACAAACTTCAACTACTGGCCTATTGCCTGACTTTGTAATAAGGTTTTATTGGAAGCTGCGCCAATTAAAATACTTGCTAGCCCTCCCGCAGCCGTGAGTAGGAGCCTGTAGTCCTTGACAAGCTGGTGGCATTGCCAGCTAAGTGCAAGTGATCTGCTTTGATGGCTCAGCTAGGGGCAAGGTTGACGTGTTTTTATGAAAATCAAAGAGCTACCAATAACATTGCCTCAGTGTACAGCGCTTTATGTTTTGTGGCTGATGTCAATTCCCCGGATTAGCCAGAAATTCTTAAAGTAGCTGCCACTGGCCGAACTGTGAGATTTTGCCTCTCATCTGATGTAGGGTGAGCGAGTGCCCGACACGCATGTCGAGAGGCCATTCCAGGTTGCTTCCCTGTGCTGGCACCCGACACGGCTGATCCTGGCTGTCGGCTGGGAGAACGGAGAAGTAATGGTGTTTAACAAGCAGAACAAGGAGCAACACACGGTGCCCCTGACACACACTGCCGACATCACTGTCCTCAACTGGAGCACCGATGGGAACTGCCTTCTCTCTGGAGATAGGGTAAGTAAGCAAGCGCTGGCCGTTGGTTTCAGATCTCTGCAGTCCTGGACCATCTCTTAAGCACACACACTGGGAAGGATATTAAAGACCAAATTATTTGAAATGTGTGATTGCCAGCTTCAATTGATCTTGTCAGATATAATTACAGATTTTGTTTTATGTTAGAAGCAGAGCTTACAAATTTCATTCTGTGATCCCACTCAATGGCTAAGAAATGAGCTTTGCTAGGAAATTACACCCGTAGAGATAGGGAAATGCCTCAGATACCGTCCCTTTCACGGCACCCCGGAATCACCAGCTTCCATGAACGTGTGCCTTCGCCGTCCGGGGGTCCCTCGGCTTGCTTGTCTCACTCAGGGCTTCTTAACCAGGGTGGATTCTGCCCCTGGTTAGACATGTGGCAGTGTCTAGAGACATATTTTGTTGTCACGACTTGGGGGGAGGATTCTACTGCCTTCTAGTGAGTGGTGGAGGCCAGGGATCTGCTCAACATCCCGCAGTGCAAAGGAAGGACCCCATGGAGGGATTGACATGGGACAGAGCTGGAGAAACCCTGGTCTAGATCTAATTTGATTTAGAAATGCGTGGCAGGAATTTCAGAGTGTGCTCAGGCACACCCAGGCACACACACATGCATTCTTTCCCTAACTTGTGATTTTGGAATTTTTAAACTTTGAGAGGAGCTGAATAGTACAAGGAACCCTTCACGTAGATTCGCCAGTTGTTAACACTGTGACTCATCTGCTTTCTCTATGTATATGTTTTTTTCCCTAGTATTTGAGAGTTTGTCACAGACATACTTCACTGAGATGTCAATCTCTTAAAAACTAGGGCATTCTCCCATGTAGCCACAATAGAGTTATCACACTTGGGAAATTAGGCGGTGACACGGTGCTGTCACCCATGCACCGTTCACATTAAATCCCTCCAGTTGTCCCAGTAATGTCCTTGATGGCTGGTTTTTCCTAATCCAGGATCCAATAAAGGACCAAGTGTTGCCTTGAGCCCCCATTCCTCTTCAATCAAGAATAGTTCCTTGGCCTGCCTTCCTTCATTTTGTCTTTCATGGCGTTGGCATTCTGAGGGTGCAGACTTGTGGCTCTGTGGACTGTCTCTTGACTTGGATGCATTCGATTGTCTCCTTGTGATAATTTCTAATTAAACGTTTCTGGCAGGAATATCACACACAGGGCATTGTCCCCTGAGTTCCCTCATGTTTTCTCACATAGTGATAGCATCCTGTCCACACTGTTCTGCTTCTTGCCTTTCTCACTTTGCAGTGTATCTTGGACATCTTTCCATACTGGTAAATAGCAAACTACCTTGTTTTCTTCCAACTGTCTTTTCATGATACGAATGTATTATAATTTGCTTAACCAGCCTCCTGTTGATAAACATTTCAGCGGTTCCTAATCTTTGGCTAAACAGACAGTGGTGCTTCTGCTGTTCCGCACATGTGCGCGTTTAGAGAAATACCTAGAAGGGAGCAGCTGAGTCCCAGGGCACGTGTTCTCGTCTGGTGGCTGCTGCCCAAAACCACCTCCGCGGCGCTCATGCCCACACACACCAGCACGCTAGCATTCGTTTCCCCACAGAGTGCTGTATCCAAAGTTCAGAACATTGCTTAGAAAAGTAGTATCTCGGTAGTGTTGCAATGTGCATGTCTCTTGCCATTGCGGATGAATGTTATTTATGGGAGCCATTTGTATTTCCTTTTCATTCATATTATTTGCTCATTTTCTACCATGTTGTCCTTTTTCTCTGGGTGATTTTCCTTCTGTGTTTCTATTCACGTCCCACGCCATGACGTGGGCCTGACTCCAGACTCCTACTTCCTGGTGATCTTCCCACCTCTGTGCTGCAGAAGTCTGTAAATGCCCCTTAGAATAAAGTAATTTATGGTCAGTGAATTGCATCCTTCTCATCTTGACCATGCTAAGAAGCAACTAACAAAATAGATTACTCAGGTGTAAAATGAAGTCCCAGAATGAGCTGATCCAGTCCTGTGAGGCAGGATATTTAAAAACAGAAATACCTAATCCTTCTAAGAAAATTGAAGATTGTGCTGGAACTAACTGAATAAAGGAGCTCAGCCAGGAAGAGAAGAAGCAAGTGACTGAGCAGACTGCTGGGGCTTCTCTGCCTTCTGCCGTAGCTCGGCTGTGGTTGCTCGTGGAGTCAACCCAGATCAGGTGATCCCTAGAAAGGGACACTGCATGGGCATCCTACCAAGTGTCCCTTAGAAGTCCCATCAGCAGAGAAGAGGAGAGAACATTGCACAGGCCAGGCCACTCACTTCCCCAGGGGACTCTGGCTGAGCCAAGTGTGGGAGTCAAGTAACCTGTGCCCTGATGAATGACAAGCCCATCTCTAACAGCTTTTCAGTGACACATGGTGAGAACACCCACCACTTCAGTCCTTTCGTTGTGTGACAAGCCGCCGAGACTCTCATCCAGAGCACTCCAACCTCCCGTTAGTCCCTCAGTACTCTAAACTCTTGCTCTTCACAAATAGGGATCATTTCTCACTTGGGGGTAGTTTTTGTTTAGAATTTTATTGTGTAAAATTATAATGTATGAAATAACTTGGAAGGAATTTGCAAATAGGGAAGAGACAGCCCTAAACACAAAGGATTACCCTCAGGAGTGTTGAGAGGTACAAAAAACTAAGAGAAGACCCAAGGAGGGAGCCCTGGGCAGTTCAGTGTTGAGAATTGGGAACAAGGATAAAGATATATAGCTATTGTGTACCCGTAATAATTTAAAACTAAGAAAAAGAATTAGGAACAAGGAATACAAGGGTGTGGCAGAGGAGACAGGAATGTCTCAGAGTTAATTCTGAATCTTACGCTTTTCTCATTTCTGGCTCTTGGCAGAAACCCAAGGGTGGGGAACATCTGGCTCGTTGCCTCTTTTGGCTTCCCCTCCCTCAGTTGGTGGAAGTCTGACTCCCGATCGCAGTGGGCTCTGTCTGTCCTTCTGTCAGAACAGCAGGTACTTGTTCATCTGGCCAAGCAGAAATCATTGCTCTTAAACTCTTGCGCCCAGCAACTTGCCGGAAGCAGCAGCCTAGAGATCTAAGTGTGCTGTGTATGTCTGATTATGTTCAGGAACCTGGTTGAGTTGTCAGCTAGAAGCTTGTATGTGTCAATACAGATCTCTAAAGTCAATTATGTAAAAAAAAGAAAAAAAGAGAGAAAGTCCCAGCTGATTGCATGTGAAGGGCGTAGCAGGGAGCATCTCTGAAGATGCTGCGTGCGTGAATGACGAGCAGGTGCAGTCTTCACAGTGCTCGGCCCTAAGAGGGAGGCAGGGGCAGGGGATGTTTTCATTTCTTTCCGTGTGTGTGTGTTTCTTATCACTATGCAAGCATTGTTTTTTAAAAAAAAGAATTACTAAACAAAGACACCAATAGTGTTTTTCTTGTTTTCATTTATTCATATGATATGTACACTCATATTTTACATACTATTTTAGATCTTTCAGAACTTTTCTTAGAAGTTCATTGTTTAAGTTGCCTTTAAATCCGACATTATTTGAAAATCCCATCCCTGTATACAATAAGAATGGTGTTCTCTGGCATTTGGAGATCTTGGAGTCAGTGCTGATGGAAAGGAGGGTGGGAGGAAGAGTGTACCGTGTGCTAAAATGCCCCCCACCCCCGCCTTGAGCCAGGAAACAGCCTGGGGAGGGCTCGGGCATCAATCTCGCAGATTCAGGGTGAAATATGAAATACTGCCCTTTGCAAAGCTTAGCGCACACCCCAGTCTCGGGAGCCCTCCTCAGCCGGTTCTGATGGAGTCGTCATCTCCCTCCGTTGAACTTCTCCAGCACTTGTCTTTGCAGTAAATTTGAGACTTCGATGAATTTAAAATTGAACACACAGTACAGCTGGCACTCAGATCTTAGTTTCTAATGCCATTCTCCAATAAAAGGCTCCCAGGCTCCTTGGAGAAGTGGCCGATTCTAGGGCTGGGATGGAGCGAAGAGCCTGGAGAACCTTAGCGACGGGGTGAGATGTGCTCACAAAACGCCCCAGGCGGGGGCAGGTCAGAGCGACACAGAGGCCAACCAAAGGGCTCCCCGGGCCAAAGCTGGATGGTGTGAGCAACAGAAATAAGGCAGCACAGCATTGTAGTCCAGAGGAGACAGTAAACGTCCGTGAGTCCACGTGGGTATCAATGTTTGGTTGAATAGGTGAGTAAATGGTGGAGAAGAGACAGACAATCTGTACAGATACTCCCCTCGAGGAGGTGGAACGTAACTCCCTGCTGAAGTGTGGGCCACACGGTACCTTCTTCCCCAACAGTACAGGGTGAAGCGGGGAGGAGTCACGTCGGGAGAAACCTGACAGCACGCCCTCCACCTCTGCCAGGTGGTCCAGGGCAGGGTCAGCCGGGATGAGTTCTGTGGGTGGTGGGCACCCTGGGCAGGATGTGAGGAAAAGGCCTTCACCTGGGTAGTCTTCCTCCCCCAAACCCATCATCCCAGGTTAACTATGGGAAAAACAACCGACAAACCCCAATGGAGGGGCATCCCGCAGTATACCTGCCCAGCACCCCCGAGACCGTCCAGGTCATCAGAAACAAGGAATGCCCAAGAAACTGTCCTGAGGAGCCTAAGGAGATGTGAGGACTAAATGTCATGTGGGGTCCTGGATGGGGTCCTGGGACAGAAAAGGGGCATCAGGGAAGAACCGAGGGAACGCAAATAGAGTGTGGACTTCAGGTAACATTCATTCTAAGAAAGGGCATGCCAGCCTGAGATCTGATCGTGGGGAACCTGGTGTAGCATATGGGAACTCTCTGCACTGTCTTCGTAACTTTTTTGTAAATCTGAATCTATTCTAAAACTAAAAGTTTATTTTAAAAAATTGAGTGTATATAGCAGTTGCCATCTCTAGGAAGTGAGGATGGAGAGGGGGTCCATAGAAGAATTTCTGGTTCTTTCTTTAAACACTTTCGAATTATTTGAAATTTTTGTGGTGCACATGTAGTTTTATAATTTTTTTTAAAGTGTATGTGTGTGTGTATATGTATATATTACACGTCTTAGAGCGTATAGCAAGAAAGTAAGTATATGTTGCATAGTTTAACTTAGTTTCCCTCAGTCTTTCTGTAAGAACATGTTTCCTACACGTGTGGTGTTGGATTTTTCCAGCTTGGTGTCTTGCTTTTATGGAGGTTGGACCAAAGGGGTCGGGTCCAGGGGACGCCCCTGCTGAAACACGAGTACGGGAAACACCTGACTCATTGCATCTTCCGGCTCCCCCCTCCGGGCACGTAAGTGTGGGGCTCACATGGCGACCTGTGTGTTTGTTCACAATGTGGGCAGGGCGTGGGGGGTCTGCTCCTGACCTAGGAGGGGCTCCAGCCCAAGTTGCTCCGGGAGTGGCAGAAGAGTCTCGATTCCTGTGTCATACTTACTTTCAGGGACCTGGTTCAGTTGGCGAAGGCAGCTGTGAGTGGCGATGAAAAAGCCCTGGACATGTTTAACTGGAGGAAAAGCGGCTTTGGAAGTTTCCTGAAGATGGGCTCTCAGGAGGGGCTGTCGTTCTTTGTCAGTCTGACGGATGGTGAGGAACTTAGATTGTGATTCTGGGGAGTCAGTGTTTTAAGGGTGTCCGATAAGGATCTTACACTAATGGATGCCGTTTCTGCACGTGTGCCAGCCCGAGAGTGCTGCGCCAGCTTGCTCTCTGCAGGCGCTGACCCAGCGCTCAGAGCGAGGCTTCCCTGTGTTCTGACAGAGACACACAGGGTGTGTTTGTGTTTGAAGGGTTTTCATAAGGAAGCTTTTTGTCAGCGATTATACTCTGCACAGCTACAGAGACAGTGTCGAAAATATTCTTTTGTGGCACTCCTATCGTGCACTCTATGTCATTATCAAGCACCTGCTGTATACCGGGTGCTGAGCTAAGATCTGGGAATGAGGTGTGAGCAGAATAGGGCCTCAGTGGAGGACATAGCACCCCTAAAGTTGGCAGACTGAGATGAACAAAGACTTCCAAGGCTATGGGATCAGGAGGGTCAACAGTGTGGATGTTAAAATCCTCTGAGACAGTGGTGGAGGAAGGATGGACGGGGACAGCTCAGGGCAGATCTAAACCAGTGAAACGGAGCTTGTTTCAGAGAGAGGCCTGTGAGATGATAGGTAAATGTCTCAGCTTAGAATTTTTATAATGAAGATGTTTTACTTTGAAAGTGTCATTAAGCAGATAGAAATGGCTGCTCACGCAAACACAGGTGAGCCGGTGCTGCCTGTGATGACGGCCTCTGCCCCCAGGGACGGTGCACTACGTGGACGAGAAGGGCAGGACTGCGCAGGTAGCATCCACGGGCAGCTCCATCCAAATGCTGTTCCACATAGAGAAGAGAGAGGCGCTGGTGGTGGTCACAGAGAATCTCCTGCTGTCCCTGTACGTGGTGACCCCCGAGGGTGAAGCCGAAGAAGTGATGAAGGTGGGTGGGAGAACGGGGAAGGGTGGGGGGAGCGCCCAGGGGACCCACCCACAGCTGCAGGTTGTGCTCAAGAGCTGGGGGCCAGATTTTCTGAGGCCCCATCCTAACTACCGTTTCTTTTTTGGTGAGCAAGACCCAAAAACTACCATCTTTGGGGTAGCTAACGTAGCTACTGATAACTTAGTGTCATTGTTGATTATGGGATGTTCAGTTCACAGGTGAGAGAAGCTATAGATGGGATTTTCTGTCCCTGAGAAGATGTGGGCAGAGTCTAGAGAGAGCCTGGGCTCGCCACTTCCAGGCTGCGCCCCCAACAGACCTGAGGAGTGACAGAGTAACACACGCCCCTTGCGGCCTCTCGTTCGCCCTCCCAACAGAACTATGTGGGGCAGGTGCCACTGTCACTGTTTTCCAGCCGCGTGTGGGAAAAGGGCATCGAAGAGGCTCACTCACCATCTGAGAGCCAGTGTCGGTCACTCGGCATCTCTTGGCAGGGTTTTGGCGCCAGAGCCTTTTCCATCCGCCCTTTGCCCACGTGTGCACATTGCTCTACCTAATGGGTGTGTGTCACATTTACCCTCACTGGGTAGTGATGTTTTAACATGGCTGCTGAAAAGCACTGAGCACCTCACAGCATCAGCTCTGGAACCACCCTCCCAGGTAGGAGACCTGCCGTGACAGCGTCAGAGCCACGCAGTCCTGCATGGGACCCTGCCTGTGGCTGCCCTCCTTTTAGTTTCTTGGTTTACACCGAAGGAATCCATGCTCCTTGGAGAACACTGAACTTGCCCTAAAGATACTCTTGTACGTTGCAGAATCAATTTTTCCTGTAAGTCAGTGTTTACGTGGTCGTTTCTGCATCCTGTAACAGCAGTTGAGGCTGCACTTGGTCACGTGGGCCTGCGTCTTAGTCAGGTGGGCCATCGTAACAAACTACCACGGACCACGTGGCTTGACGGCAAACATTTCTCACTCGCAGTTCTGCGGGCTGGAAGTCCCAGGTCAGGGTGCTGGTACGGGCCTCCTGCCTGGCTTGCAGACAGCCACCTTCTCCCTGTGTCCTCACATGGCAACAGGGCGACCGGCAGGGTGAGAGGGAGCCCAGGCTCTCTGGTATGTCTTCTGTTTTCTTTGTTTTTTTGTTTTTCTGGTGTTCTTATAAGGCCACAGGCCACAGTCCTGTCAGATCACCCACCTATCCACTCATCCTTATGACCTCATTTAACCTTAATTACCTCCTAAAGGCAAATACAGTCACACGTGGGTTAGGGCTTCAACGTATGAATTTTGGGGTACACAGTTCAGTCTGTGGCACCCAGCTTCAGATGCTCCTTCAGCTGCTTACTAGCTGGTGGGCCCTGGGCAAGTCTGTTCTCTGCAAAGTGGGATGGTAAGACGTGCCCAGAGGTGAGGTCACGCCTGAACAGGAACACCCAAGCCCCCCTTGGTAATCCCTGTGGAGACCCTGCCACTGACGGGCACCCGCCTCACACCAGTGCTCAACAGCCAATGTTAACATGCAAGAGGAGTGGTTTACCTTGGCCCATGCGTCCTGCACACTGGAGCTCACCTCTCAGTGTCCGTCATTCCTGTGTTTCCTGCACTTGCTGAGTCCCTGCGAAGTCACAGAGACCAGAGGCTCCAGGATCATGAAATCTGGACAACACAGTCTCCACAAGAGCAACATGATTCTTGCTGGTTGTTTTTTCCTTATGCAGGTAAAGTTGAGTGGGAAAACAGGTCGCCGGGCAGACATTGCCTTGATCGAGGGCAGCCTTCTCGTGATGGCCATAGGGGAAACCGTCCTCAGGTGAGAGTTTGTTTCCCCAGGATCCCTTGATGAGAATCCTGTCAGGACAGGCTCTTCTCAGTACGCTTTGCGCTGGAGTATGACGTAGGTGCAGTGAAATGCACATGTTATGGTGGATTTTCACACGTTGGGCAGATGCATGTCCTACCCTGTCAGCTCTGAGATGGAGGAACAAAACATTAGTGACCCCAGGAGTTCCCACCCACCCTGCTCTTCTCCCTCCAGGTTCCCTGCTGCAACAGGTAGCACTGCCATGGTGTCTGCCCGTGGAATCTCTTTGTTGGCTTTCTTGAGCTTGGTATAAACAGACTCATTTATTAGAGTCTTTCTTGTGTCTACCTGCTTGAGCTCAATGTAACATTCAGAGGGCTGTCTTGTGTTGCTGCATGTGGTTGGAGTTCTGTGTTCTCCTGGTGACCTAATGCCATATATGAACCAGCTGCTGTTAACAGCTGCTCTTTTTTTTTTTTTTTTTTTTTTGAGACAGAGTCTCACTCTGTTGCCCTGGCTAGAGTGAGTGCCATGGCGTCAGCCTAGCTCACAGCAACCTCAAACTCCTGGGCTCAAGGGATCCTCCTGCCTCAGCCTCCCGAGTAGCTGGGACTACAGGCATGCGCCACCATGCCTGGCTAATTTTTTCTATATATTTTTAGTTGTCCAGATCATTTCTTTCTATTTTTAGTAGAGACAGGGTCTCGCTCTTGCTCAGGCTGGTCTCGAACTTGTGAGCTCAAACAATCCGCCCGCCTCGGCCTCCCAGAGTGATAGGATTACAGGCGTGAGCCACTGCACCCGGCCAACAGCTGCTCTTTTTGATTATAAATAGGGCATGAGGCTGGGCGTGGTGACTCGCACTTGTAATCCTAGCACTGTCGGAGGCCGAGGTGGGAGGACTGCTTGAGCTCAGGAGTTCGACACCAGCCTGAGCAAGAGCGGGACCCCTGTCTCTAATAAAAACTTAGGAACATTAGCTGGGTGTTGTGATGCGCACCTATAGTCCCAGCTACTCAGGAGGCTGAGGCAGGAAGATTATTTGAGCCTAGGAGTTGGAGGTTGCAGTGAGCTATGATGACAGCACTGCACTCTACCCAGGGCGACAGAGTGAGACTCTGTCTGAAAAATAAATAAATAAAAATAAAAAATAAACAGGGCCTGAGATAGACCTAGGTGATTGAACAGCGCACTTCCACATCAGGAGGCTGTTGGGCCATGTCTTTTTCCTGATTTTTAACATCTGCTCCACAGGTTCAGTGAAACCCTCAGAGCAGAGGGAGATGCCCCTGATGCAGCCCTCGGTGGTGCTTTCTTCCTTCTGTTGTAGGTTCTGGGATTTAGAACGAGGAGAGAATTACATACTGAGTCCCGACCAGAAGTTTGGCTTTGAAAAAGGAGAGACCGTAAACTGCGTCTGTTACTGTAAGGCCAAAGGTGAGACTTCCCAGCCTGGCGCCAGAGACGCAGAGCCAGCTTGTAGCGTGGTGCACAAGTGCAGGATAGCCACGGGGAACCTGGGGGCTGTGCAGGGAATGGCAGCTCGGTCATGGCTGACGTTAGTCATTTGAACAGTCAGCCAGGGGTGAGCACGTGACTCCGAAGCTTTGCTACCCCAGGGGAAGGCCAGAGGGTCTGGTCAAAATGTGACAGACTGACCACATGGGCATTGGTCTGCGTCCCTCCTGAAACCCCACAGGAAGGACAGTGCAGGGAGCCTGTGTACGCGCACACACGTGCAAGTATATACATATGCAAAGGACAGAAAAGATAGATGAGCCAGAGCCACATTCCTTTAGTGCCCACCGCGTGCTGAGCACTGCCAGACCACTGGGGCAGCAGCCCTGAGCAAGGCGGACTGGGCTCGAGGAAACAGGGACAAAACGGAAAAAGCACCCCCCACACTAGCGCCGTCCTGCCAGGGAGAGCGAGCGCCTTGAGGAAAGGTGCAGCCAGGCGCGAGGCCAGAGAGGCTCTGGGCTGGGCGAAGGCTGCCGGGTTAGAGGTGGTGGTCAGAGGCGGGCGCCCGCTGCTGTTCTCATCCCTCCTTCACCTCAATTAACACACGCTTTGTTCTCACCTCTAGGTCTTCTGGCGGCTGGGACTGACAAAGGGCGGGTAGCCATGTGGAAAAAAGCTCCTGGCCCTCCGAGCAGCCGAGGTGGGGAGGGCAAGGACAGGTGGACCCTTCAGACTCCCACCGAACTCGAAGGGAACATCACGCAGATACAGGTGCGACTGCAGAGCACCCAGGGCACTTGCTTTCCACTGCACAAAAGTGGAGGAAGTGGCTGGGTACGATGGCTCACGCCTGTGATCGCAGCACCTCGGGAGGCTGAGGCCGGAGGATCCCTGGAGCTCAGGAGTTCAAGGCTTCAGTGAGCTAGGCTGATGCCACTGCACTCCCACCTGGGTGACAGAGCAAGACCCTGTCTCAAAAAAAATAAGAAGTAGAAGAAGTAATTGGCTTTGAACCTATTTTTATCAGTTATTCAACTTAAGGCTATATAAAAATAACAATAATAAAGTGTCAAAGTCCTTTTGGATCTCTGAGTTGCAAATAAGGGATTGAGGAGCTGTACTAGTTAATGTTCCTCTGTCTGCCACTTACCCGTCCCTCTGTGTGTGTCCCCATCTACATGTATCCATCTGTGTATTAGAAGCAGCTTTATTGAGATATAATTTACCTGCCAAATGGATTTTGGTACATTCACAGTTTTGCAACCATCTCTACAATAAATTTTAGAACATTTTCATCACCTCAAAAAGAAATCTGTACCCTTTACCAGTCAATCCTCCCCCTCCTCTGCCCCCAGCCCTAGGCAGCTACCAATCTACTTTCTGTCCTCTAAGGATTTGGCTGTCTGGACATTCTTATAAAAGGAATCACACAACACGGGGTCTGTGTCAGGCTTATCTCGCTGAATGTGTTTGCAGGGTTCATCCGCGTTGTGGCATGTGTCTGAGTTCCGTTCCTCTGTGTGGCTGAGCACCACCGTGTGGACAGACCGCACTTTCTGTTTATCCATTCATCAGTTGATGGGTGTTTGAATAGTGCTGCTGCAAACGTTGTGCACAAGTTTTTGTGTGGACGTATGTTTTGCTTCCTCTCGGACGTTTGGTTCTTTTTTATCATTCTTGTCTTTTTATTTATATTCTCTATTCGATGAGACATTGTCATGATACTTTCCTTGGCTTCATTAAGCACGGTTTCCTTTAGTTCTTTGGATATGTAGTGGCTACTTTGAAGTCTTTGCCGAGTCCAACATTTGGACCTTTTCTTGGCAGTTTCTGATGCTCCTTTTTTCCCCCTGTATGTGGTTCATTTTCTCCTGTTTTGCATAGCTCTTAATTTTTTGCTGGAAAATGAACATTTTAGATAGATTTCAAAGTTTCATATGAAACTGACATTCCACGTCAGCAGAGGAAAGCTGGATAGTTTAATACATGGTGTAAATTGCCTGTTTATAAAACATAAACATCCTTACGCCACACTTAGAAAAGCAAATTCTGGAAGCCACACTGCCAGTCAGAACAGACACCATCTGGAATAGCCATACACATGTCCACCGCTGAATCTCAACTTTCGGGCATTAGTATTTTAGAATTTTTCTACAAAGCACACAGTTTATCTTCATAAAAATTTTCCAGAAGTCATTTTTAAACAAAAAAAATGGTGCTTAGAAAATAGTTTATGACTCCTCATGTGTATAACTACTCCCGTAACTGTATCTTTTCTCTGTTTTGTTCACACATTTGGTTCTTTTTCCTCCAATGTGGAAATGAAGTGGGGCTCCAGGAAGAACCTCCTGGCGGTGAAGAGCACCAGCTCCGTGTCGATCCTCAGCGAGCAGGCCATGGCAGCGCACTTCCACCAGCTGGCGGCCGCTGTGCAGGTCTCCCCAAGCTTACTCAACGTGTCCTTCCTGTCCACGGGGAAGCACACAGCCTGCGCATGGACATGCACATCAGTGGAGTGTTCGTCACCAAGGTGACTGCCAAGGGTCACGTGTGGGTCGGAGGGAGATCTTCCACACAGACAAGGAGCCTGCCCAGTTGGGCAGTTCAGGACAGCAAGGGCCTGGGCGGGAGGTTGAGCACGTGCAGCTCCACCTGGATTATCTTACTTCCTGCATCTCTGCATACGTCATCATCATAAAGAAAATAATTATAAAACCCAGGGGTAT
Source organism: Propithecus coquereli (assembly GCF_000956105.1). Classification (NCBI taxonomy): domain Eukaryota; kingdom Metazoa; phylum Chordata; class Mammalia; order Primates; family Indriidae; genus Propithecus; species Propithecus coquereli. Next base: position 527,405 of record NW_012148285.1, on the reverse strand, counting down.
TTTATTTTATTTTTTATATTTTTGAGACAGAGTCTCACTGTGTTGCCCGGGCTAGAGTACCGTGGTGTCAGCCTAGCTCACAGCAACGTCAAACTCCCGGGCTCAAGCGATCCTCCTGCCTCAGCCTCCCAGGTAGCTGGGACTACAGGCACACGCCACCATACCTGGCTAATTTTTTCTATTTTTAGTTGTTGGCCAATTTCTTTCTATTTTTAGTAGAGACGGGGTCTCGCTCTTGCTCAGGCTGGTCTCGAACTCCTGAGCTCAAACAATCCACCCACCTCGGCCTCGCAAAGTGCTAGGATTACAGGCGTGAGCACCACACCCGGCCCCAGGGGTATTTTACATGACATGAAACATAGCTTTAACCTGTGTCCACGGAGGACTCAGTGACCTAATGTTAGGGTGACGGGGTGGCAGCATTCGGGAATATTTGCAGGAGAAGGAAGGGTTTGGAAATGTGCAATGGAATCCACAGTCTGCACCTCACTTTTCCTGACCTTTTCTTTCGAATGTTCGTTGTTCTTTTTAGGATGCTGTTGCTGTCTGGAATGGAAAACAGGTGGTGATTTTTGAGCCTTCTGGCACCACCTTACGGAATGCAGGTGGGAGTCTTCGTAGCTCCACGGAGGGGACTCACAGTGCGTTTTTTTCTTACCACCCAGTGAGGGCCGCTGGTGCCTGTGGTGTGGTCAGGGGGTGGCCCCGGGGCTGGAGAGACACTTGTGTCAGTCCTCGTGCCTGTATTTCCAGAGCCAGTGCTACAACTCTGGCCCAAGCTGCCAGGGACCCTTCAGCCAGCAAGCCCTCTTGTGTTCCCAGATGCCTAAATGGCTCAAAAATAAGGCTGCGTGAACGTAAACGACCACAGTGCTTTCGTGAGTTTCCTTCTGGGGAAGTGGGTGGTTACACACCCGTCGTCTGAAATGTTTCCAGCCCCTTGGTGTCTTGATCAGGGCCAGCCACTCTCCTGATATTGCCGGGTGGCTCTTCAGAGATGCTCCTTCAATCTCAAACAGCCTCTCATGTCCCGCCCATCTCTCCAACTCTCCACGTTTAATTTGGCCGCCATTGGCCTCCTCTCTTCAGCACATTCCTATGAGTTTCTTGGGCTGCTGTGACAAATCACCACAAATTCTATGGCTTAAAACAGCATAAACTTACTTTCCCACAGTTCTGGAAGCTAGAACTCCAAAATTCAGGCATCAGTAGGGCCAGGCGTCCTCTGAGTCTCCAGGGGAGAATGTCTTTCTTGCTGGCTGCTGGTGGCCGCCAGCACTCCTTGGCTCCTGGTCACAAAACTCGTCTTCGGCTGTGTGGTCATATTGTCTCCAGTCTGAAATCTGCCTCCCTCTTACAGGGTCACTTGTGATTGTATTTAGAGCCACCTGGATAACCCAGCATAATTTCCCCTTCTCAAGACCTTAACATCTTGTGACATACCAGGTAGTATTCACAGGTTTCAGGGATTAGGACCTGACATCTTCAGGGGACATTTTCTGGTGTGTGACAGTGACCCAGCCATCAGACTGTGCTCTCTCAACTTGCCTTCTTTCTCCACAGTTCTTGCCTTCATGCTTCCTGACCTCTGGGCTCTCTTACCTCACAGGACTTGTCACTGTGCTTTTCCACAAGTGATCACCCACCTTGTTTGAACATCTCCTGCCTCCCTGGCAGGAAAAGTGTGGGCCACACTTTGTTGTGAGGGCCACACGAGTTAGGGACTATGTGGAAATGCCTTTTAAACTCTAAGGATGTTTGCCACCTCCCTCCCTCACATCTTTCCCACACTAACTTGGTTTTATCTCCTAACACTTTGTTGCCTAAAGTTCTCTTATAACATTTTCACACTCTTTCCTAATCTGTACTGATAATTCACGTCTTCTCCCTTCTTCTGTGTAGAATCCCTAGGAGCAAAGATGAACTCCTTATTTTCCCCAACGGGACCAACACAGCAGGATGCTGAGATAGCTTCCTGTTTGTGTGTGTCATCATCTCCCAAGTAGATAAGAACCTCTGGAGCCAGGCGCTAGAGCTGGTAGCCTCCAAAGTTCCACGTACGCTAAGCAGACACTTGCTTAAATGATTGTGCTGTCACAGATGCTGTGGAAGCATCAGCTACCAGGCAGGAGAAAGGAGGAGACACCTCAGGTGAGAGGTACAGAGCAGGAAGCCCAGCACTGAGTCTCCACGCAGGCCAGAGCCTGCACGCGCTGTCACTGCTGGCTATGGCCTTGGGCCCTGTGCGCACAGCCTTGTTTTCCTCATTGGCAAGATGCAGGTGACACCTCCCTCGGGAAGCCGTTGTGAGGGCCACAACGAGTTAGGGACTATGTGGAAATGCCTTTTAAACTCTAAGGAGGTGTGAAGAGATCAGCTGCTGCTGTCCTGATGTTTCTCTTTCATCTTAGGTACCTTCTCGTGTGAGTCTCCAGTGCTAGCGATGCATGAAGAAAGCGTTTATACAGTGGAGCCAAACCGAGTTCAAGTTCGAACCTGGCAGGTAAATTGCTGCTCCACAGCCAGTGGGCTGTGATGATGTGAAAACTAGAGCAGAATCCAGATGCCGTCTCGAAGTTGAGCCAGAGCCTGTTTTCTGACTTGACCTGGTGAAGTCAGATTCCCCATCAGGTGGTGGATCGTAAACATGAGTTCTGGGCAGCGGCTCCATCTGTGGCTGCCGTGACTTCAGATGTAGGGAGACGGGGCAAGGGCCTTTTGCGGTGAGCAGGACTTTGACTACACAGGGCTATGAGATGGGAGGAATGCTTGCTGGATTTAACCTGCGTCGTGAAGGCTTGAGTGGTGTCAGTTTAGGACATAGTGTCTTTGGTGGCCGTTTCCTGCATGCATCTCATGGGCAGGGCCAGCATGATCGATGGCAGTGATGGCCTCCAAGATGACAGGCCTCCCGCATACCAGTTTGCTCCCTTCGGGTCGTGTGGAGTAGGACCCCTGCCCCATCCACATCCCACACGCTGCTGAACCTGGAGGCTGACGTGGTACGTTAGCTTCCCCTGGCTGCCATAACAAATCACCACAAACTTGAATGGCTCAAAAACAACAGAAATTTCCTCTGTCACAGTTCTGGAAGCCAGATTCTGAAATCCAGGTGTGGTCAGTGTTGGTTCCTTCTGCGGGGTGTGAGAGGAGAATCTGTTCCTTGCCTCTTCCAGCTGGCGGTGCTGGCAGTCCTTGGTGGCTTGGCTTGTACACACGTCACTGCAGTCTCTGCTCTGTCCTTACATGGCGTTCTCGCTTGTGACTGAGTCTTCTCTTCTGTGTCTTATAAAAACGACTGTCATTGGATTTAGGGCCCACCCTAAGCCAGAGTGGCCTCATCTGAAGATCCTTAATCACATCTGCAAAGACCCTTTCTCCAAATAAGGTCACTTTCACAGCTTCTGAGTGGACATATCTTTTGAGGGGCCACTGTTCATGCCACTGCAGGTAGCAGCATTCTGTGACAGATCGAAAGCATTTGTCACGACCCTGGTTTTAGCTGTTGGTGTGGTTTTTGTCCAGCTCTGAGTTCTTCCCTGGCACCCGGTGTCTGGTTTCCTGGGGCTGCCGTGTGTGTGTCCAGTACCTCCCACGCTGCTCGTCCGCTCCCCTGGTGCAGAGCTGTTGTTTACAGTTTGCAGCTGGGCAGTGGGCAAGGCAGTGGTAGGCGCCAAGGAGCTGGCATGGCATGTTTTCTCACGGCCTGTTGAGTAGGGGTGGGCAGAGATGCTGGAGGGAAGGCGGCCAGAGCCATGGGCATCCCAGCCACAAAAGACCGCCCTCCTCGCTGCCTCCCCGCCTTCTCCAGTCCTCCTACGTGCGCTGCCTGACTCCACAGTTGCGTAGGGGAACCTGTTGTGGACATGGAGGTAGAGAGACCGTGTGTTTACAGACAGACCAAGGCACAGCTGCAACAGCAGAGACAGGACTTGCAGTGCCAGGTGTGCGGGGCAGCAGCCCGCTGGGGAGGGGCGACCAGACCACTGGGAAGGGACGAAGCCTGCTGGGAAACAGAGCTGACCCAAGAGTCCTGTCAGCAGGACTCGGGAGGGCGTGTGACAACAACTCCATGAGTTGTGTCCTTTTTTGTTTGTTGCTCTGTTAAATTACGTGAGGAGTATGTGTCGATGGTAGCAGGTAAGTTAGCGCCAACGTGCGTAAGGGGAGGTTAGTGCTCTCAGGAGCTTTTTGCACACCCGGCGTGTGTGGATGCGCAGCTGCCGTCAGTCGCGTGGGCGACGCAGCAACTCCAGACACATAGGGCCTCTGGCCCCTGACCTATGTCCCGCAAGGCCAGAACGTCGGCGCCCGGCCCTGAGCGTGTTTCCTGGCATCGCCTTTGCCTCCCATGGGGGCCGTGTGCTGAGGAGGAGCTGCCGGGTCGGCGCAGTGGTGAGGCGGGAAGGAGCAGGGCAGGGCGCAGATTGCTGCCGGGGCGGGGGTTGAAGCCAGGCGTGCAGACCACACGTTAACTTGTGTTTTCTCGGCTTTGCGTTGCTCTCTCCCTGGAAGACACCTTCTGTGCCCACGCACCGGGACTGCCTAGGGTAGTTGGTAACATTGAAGGAGATGCCACAGGTGAGAGGCTCTGAGGGCCTGGAGCAGGCTCTGGGCCTTCACTGAGCCAGGAGCCAGCCGCTCCTTTCTCTCAGCCCCCCGTGTGAAAGACGGACTGCAAAGCATGAGGTCTGCTCAGGCGCCACTGTGGGCCACGCTTTCCACAGTGTGTGAAGACAAAAGGGACACTGTGAAAATACAAGTGGTATGAAATCACTTCCCAGCTCAAAACTCTGCAGGGTCTTCCGGCTTCACTTAGAGTCGCACTCTTCCCCCTGGCCTGCAGCATTGCTGCCCTGTGGCCTCTGCCCACCGGCCACCCTCAGTGCCAGCCACTCCTGCCGCTGCCCCCTCATTCCCGCTGCCTCAGTTTCCGGGATCCTGGACCACGGAGACCTTTTCCTGCTTCAGCGTGCCGCCTTCTTTCCCTGGAATGCCAGCCCGGGCTCTCCTCAGTCTCAGTTTAACCGCTGCTCCCAGACGAGACTTTCTCTTCTTAAGCGTTTATTGAAGCCTAACACGCAGAAAGGGCAGGCACCTTGTGCCTAAGAGTACAGGACGGTAACTTTCACACATGGGACAGTCCCCGGATGTAACTAGCATCCTGGTAAGGTTCCCTTCCTCTCACCAGCCCCCTCACCCAGGGGTAGCCACTCACATGACAGTAACAACTTAAAAGTATTGTTGGGGCTTTGACAAAGCACCTCCACAAACAGGGCCTCCCAGGCCAACCCGAGTGGGTGCAATTCACCGTCTCGCCACAGGCGCTGCTTTCCTGACACGCTGTTCGTTACCAGCGCGCTCGCTCAGCCGGGGTCATGGTGTGCTTGTTCTTGGCCCAGCTGCCGTCAGTTTCCCCCTCTAGGCTGTAAGCTCCAGGGCTCTCCTGGGGGGACAGGGCCCCATCTTTCCCGCGTAGCGCGAGAATCTCGCAGAGTGCTGGGCACACGCTGAGCCACCAGTAAATGTTTACTGAATGAACGAGTGCAGTGTACGAGGCTACGTGTCAATAATGCTCAGTAACAAAAGTGAAATGCTGTAAACTCTGCCTTCCTAAATTCCTCGTTCTTTTCTTTTCCTCAGGGGACCATCAAACAACTCCTCCTGTTTTCTGAGACTGAGGGGAGCCCTTGCTTCTTGGACGTCTGTGGAAATTTCCTGGTTGTAGGGACAGACTTAGCTCACTTTAAAAGCTTTGATCTCTCCCGAAGGTACAGTTTTTGTCCAAGTAAAAGTACTACATTTTTTAAATTAGGAAACAATGCATTGGGTAGAAAGTGATATAAAGCCAGAAAATTCATCAAGTTCTTATTTTAACATTAACTTGCCCCTTCAGTTTTTGAAATGCCTTATGTCTTGACCTAAATTCTTGGTCTTTGCATGATGGTGGAGCAGCATGGGTGAGGAGGAGGGCTGAACAGTCGAAGGACTGGATTTGGGGTGTGGCAGAACTTCTATGTGGGGGATACAGGATATTGTGCGTTTGTCAAAACCTGCAGAACTTCAAAACACAAAGAAATGTGAACCTTAATGTATGAAAATTTTTAAGAAATCATTGAGAACATTAGGGGACCCCAGGGTGGAATGCAGATGGCAACAAAGCAGTCTGTGTCACACACGTGTGAAACAGCTTCACTGAGGGTGTGGAAGAAAGTGCTGCCCTAGGCAACTGCAGGAATGAGTGGGGACTCCAGCACTGAGGGCAGGGGGCTGCACGTGAGCACTGTTCTCTGGCTGATAGAGTTGTTCCCACAGGGGTATGGATTAGTAATTCTAATGCTATTACTCATGTGTGCTGGAACTGCACGACTGAGCACACGATGGGAGAGAGTAGGAGTGGTGTCTCAGAGTTGGAGGGGAGGTCACAGATAAGCTGGGGAAGAGGCAGGGATGACCCCTGAGGTGATGGATTAGCAGTGGAGAATCAGTACAAACTCACGTTTTGCTCAACACAGGTGTAGGTGACCACACGCAGAGAGGAAATTGCGGTGCGTGTCTGTGCTCCAGTTCATGCACACATCCCCTCGCTCTGCCAGCTCAGAGGGCCTAGAGCAGCACCACCCCGGCAGCAGTGAGCACACCCCAGTGCCCAGACGCTGGTCTCCAACACCATCCTCCAGTGAAAGGAGCCAGCGCTCCTCGGAGAATGGCTGATCCCAGGGCTGGGGCAGGAAATACGCAAATGAGTGTGTAGCGTCCTGTGGTGCCAGAAAGTAAGGAGGCGCTAAAATCAAATCCAACCACAAAATCCTCGCCATGATGGGATGTGTCAAAGAGACACAGAACCACCTGAAAAAGCTCCCAGTAGCAAGGTTGAAACAGTTTGAGCAACGTAAGAAGTAAAGCAGCATTGAATTATAACCCAAAGTGAAAAATGAACACGCAGGGGTCCACACTGATACAGATGGTCAAGGCGGTAGGTGGGGGAGAAGAGACAAATGTCCACACGGAAGAGTCGCGGTAGTTCACGTGGACACCCACATCATGGCGGGAGCATGACCTAACCCCACGCCGCGGGTGTGGGCTGCAGTTAGTTCTTTTCAGAGAGCGCAGGCTGGGAAGGGGGGTAACCGCACAGTGGGGGCTGGCAGACCCCACCTCCCTAGGGCGTGTCAGCATCAGTGGTGATGATTCAGGTTGCGGGCATGTGCCTGTGATACGACGTGATGAAAATGACACTTCATCTCTGTGCCCTCCCTCCCCAAACCCGTAACCCCAGTCTAATCATGAGAAGGACACTGGACAAATCTTGTGGAGGGGCACCCTACAGGACACCTGACCAGCACTCCTCACAGCTGTCAAGGTCACCAAACAGCAAGGAAGTCAGAGAAACTGCCACAGCTAAGGGGAGCCTATGGTGACATGACAACCAAATGTCACATGGGACCCTGGATGGGCTCCTGGGACAGAGAGAAGACACCAGGGAAGACCTGAGGAAACGTGAATGAAGTAAAAACAATGAGCTACCGCTGCGTGCCTGGTATCGCTTACATGGCAACAAACTAGAACAGTGTCACTGGCAGGGGACTAGTTAAGTAAAGTTTAGTTTATCCGTATGATGGAAAACTATGCAACTGCAACAAAGTATGACAAAGCAACCCCATTTTGCTCTGAAAAATCACCAAAACTTAGTGTAAAGGGAAGAATGCAAAGTGCAGAACAGTGTTTTTAATAAGCTACTTTTTGGGTAAGAAGAGGAAGGGGACTAAGAATACGCATTCATATTTGCTCACTTGTGAGGTTTCAAAGCTCCCGGTTTCGCCCATGCCACAGTGCACACGTAGCAGCCAGACCTGCCCGTAGACCGCGCCATGGGAGATGCGCGAGGGGGGCGGAGCGTTGGCACTGAGGCCCCTGTCTTTCCCTACAGAGAGGCGAAAGTGCACTGCCACTGCAAGAACCTGGCCGAGCTGCTCCCCGGCGCGGGGACCATTGCTTCCCTCAGATGCAACGCCGCCGGGAACAAGATTAGCATCCTCCTCAGTAAGGTGGGGCTCCGTCCACCCGCCCTTCACCCCGCTGTGCGCTCTGCCTTGCCCGCCGGGCCTCCTCTGCCTCGCCTTGCGGATCTCCATGTCCAGCCGCTCTGGTCCCCGCCTCCTTCCTTCCTCTCTTCTCTGTGAGTCTCCCTTGCATGGTTCCGTCCTCTTTCCCCCACTGTACACCTTCCATCTTTTCCTAGCTTTCCTGATTTCTTATTTCATCAGAAATAGTTGTTTCTTCTTCAGAGAAACAACTCCCTCGCCTCTTCTCTTTTCCGTGTTCTTCACCACCCAACTCAGTCCTCTCTGGCACGAGAGGAGTGACAGGGACTGCTGAAGGTGCACCTTCCAGCATCTTGCTTGGAAGACGTCGATGACAGCCATCTGCAAAGGGTCTGGAAGGGAGGTGGCAGCTGGGCACGGAGACCCTGTGGTGGCCTTGTTGTCCGCTTACCACCCTCCAATGCTCGTTCTTTCATTCATTCAAGGGGCAGGTAATGGTCGCCTGCAGCAGACCAGGCCCTTTGCTGGGCACTGCAGGTACAGAGGTCTCAGGTAAACAGAAGGACTCGGCCCGTCCCGTGGATGAGCAGACAGCAGTCACGCGGGCAGCAACTGAGCCGTGCCTGTGACGAGAGCTGAGCTAGGAGAGCATAGAACAGTGCACAGCCGAGCTCCTGTGGAGGTCGAGGGCGGCTTCCCGAGCACGTGATGGTCCAGCTGAGATGTGAGGCAAGAATGAGATGGGAAGAGCGTTGGGGCAGAGGAGCAGCGAGGGCAGAGGCCTGCGTTGGCGAAGCGTGGCCTCACCAAGGCTCTGCCTCCGGGGAGGAAGGATGAGTCTGAGGCTGGCATGGTCGGTGGGCTGACTTTCACCTGGGTGGAGAGAAGGAGGATAATGTCAGTACCATCCTTCTAGAGGATTGTTTCTAGAATGTGGGCCAAGGGGGGCAGTGGGTGCCAAAGTCCACTTGGCACCCATCATGGCCGTCCTGGAGGGCTGGTCAGCTAGACCCTGCTGGCCATGCGATAGGAGCGGCCATAGTGGGGCTTGGTGATCGATTGTCCTTGGCTGCGGGGCTGTCAGGAGGCCCCCCAGCAGCTGGGTGGGGGGGCAGAAAAGAAAACCAGGGAGGAGCCTTTTGAGGGGAAGGTGGGTACATCAGCTGGAGGTGCTGGGAGGGACTCATGGCCTGGCTCTCAGAGGGGAGGGCTGGCTGGGGCAAAGGGACCGTGGGGGGTGTCCCCAAGGCAGATTCTCAGGGATGAAAGAAGAGCCCCCTGCTCCTCTGAGAACCCAGCTGGGCCCTGGGAAGCCGCGTGAGCAGGTGCGGCCAGGGAGGTGAGGGCCTCTGAGGAGAAGCCCCCAGCGGGAGCAGGATGGTTCCCTTCATGCCTTCAGCAGCTGGCAGTACCAGGCTTTAGGTGCACAGAAATAGAAAGGCAGCTCATGGGGGCCAGGGACCAAGTGCACCAGTCTAGTGGCGCTGGCAGTCCTTGCCACCCTGGCGTGTGGACTCTGGGGACAGCACAGGGCTGGCAGGTGAGGACTTGAGCAAGGGTTGGCCCCTGCTCCTCCTCGTATGGCATTGGGAAGACTCACTTGCGTGGCATCGGGAAATGAAAAAAATGCAGAAGGAAAAGCTCTACAGTAACAAAGGAGTTTGTGGTGCCAAGTGGCCCCAGCCCTGTTGTAGCTCTCCTGTGGCAGCCACAGGTAGGGGCTGGGCTGTGGCCTTGAGGCTGAGTGTGGGGGGGTGGGGGGAGAAGAAACTCTTTGCCCATCCTATCTGTCACGAATGCTGAAAGCAAGCTTCTCCTCGGAAGCTGAGTAGCCTGTGCACTTGGTTGACACCAGGCGTGTTTCTAAGATGTGTGCCGCATTGGCCCTGACAACAGCCCACGTGACCCCTGGTCCAGGTGGCACCACAAGCTTTCTGGTTTTCTCTTCCCCTAGGCTGACAACAGTCCCGATTCCAGAATCTGCTTCTACGACGTTGAAATGGACACGGTGACCGTGTTCGACTTCAACACTGGACAGATTGATCAGAGAGAGATGCTGTCCTTTAATCGGCAGGAGACTAAGTAAGATTGTGGTTTGGGAGGATTTTGTTGGAAAAAATGTTGAAAACAATATTTGGTTACTTCTCAACTTTTAGGCAGTTTGTTGCTGTTTTATACGTTAAACTTCAAAAGATCTTAGCAATTCCTAGTCGTAAAAATATAAAGTGAAACAGAAACACACGTGGGCAGGGGAGATGGGTTCAAGTCTCTAGTCTTTCGTCTCCAGGTGTAAACTTCTGGGATTGGTTGAGTGGAAATTTCTGGAAGGGCTGTGGCCAAAGTGCCATGTGAATGGCCCGTGAGTCACAGGATGGAGAGTAACACATGGACCTCAGACCCATCAGCATCTCTGTTGGTAGGGAGGGCATTCGTCTTCATAGAGAACATAGTTCTAGAAGAAATAATTGTTTTTCTTCAGAGAGTTAACGTAACATGTACTCATAGTTCCCTGTGCTACTAAGAACACATTCACGGCGCATTAAGCGCTCACGGTATTTCACTTACACTCCGTAACTGACTCTGCAAAGCGAGGCGAACCCTGCACGGGAGGATACCAGGGTGAGCTGCCCCCCCTCGCGGAGAGGCTGACGCCTGGCGGGCGTGTACGCAGCAAAGTGCGGCAGAACAGAGGAGCACAAGGCAGAAACCTCCAGGCTTGAATCAGTGGCTCACAGAAGGGCAGAGGAATTAAAAATGGTAGATTTGGTGACTTAATTTTTTTCAGTCTTTTTTTTTTTGAATGCTTGATTACTTTTGCTCACACCGAAGGCCCCTCTTTCTGGACACACATCCTCTGTCCAGCCTTCCCAAATTCTCTCTGCCTCTCTGCCACCCACCTTCCTGTCAGATCCTTTTCTGGAAGCTTCTTTCACTTGGTGGACTCTACCTCACCCCCCTACTGCTGACACCCCACTGAACCCTGACGTCTGACCCCTCACCTAGCGCAGCCCCGTCTCCCACTTCAGAAAACGTCGCCTTGGACTTTTCACCCCCCACTTAGACATTGACAGCTGCCTCAGCCTCACTTCTGAGTTCCGGTCTCTCCCTGGGGCCCCTTTCCCTGGCTGCCCAGGTTCCGCACTGCGGCCTTGAATCCCTCCTTGACTCCCTGCTGCCTGTGCCCCAGTTCTGGTTCTCCTGGCTTCGGAATGTCTCTGCATTCACGCTTCTCTCTCGTCTCCGTCTGCTGTTCACAGCCCCCCTTTCAGTGAGTCACAGGAGCCTCTTGAGCGACTTCCCAAATTTGGGTCTTACCCACCTTCCTCCCGTCCACGCTGCGTCCCTTGCCAGGCCAGTCTTGCTGCAAAGGGACCAACCTGTGTTCCTGGCACTCTGTGGGCACTCAGTGAACGCCTGTCCAGAGCACCGAGCTGGCCACATCGGCCCTGCTTTCTGCACGGTGCTGGGGCAGGACGTGGCTGTGGGACCCTCCGGCGTGGGGTGTGGGCAGCACCCGCGAGGGATGTTCGTGTTTGTAAGACAGGCCTCTGTCCTCCTGCGCAGCCACCACGGCCTGCTGCCGGCAGCGTCTACCTTGCTCCCTGCGTTCGTTACAGCCTTCGGGCCTCTCGCCTCGGGTGCCTGCCCTCTGTGGAGATCTCATCCATTCCTTGCCACCCTACGTTTGTCTCCCTACAGTACTTCATCGAGTTCTGGGCCCATAAAACGTGGAATTTTAGAGATGGAAGGGCACAGGGTTAGCCTCACTCAGGGTCGCTGCTGAGCCCTGGGCTCTGGTCTCAGACCCACAAGCCGGAGCTCAGTGCCGCCCAGCAGGGGCTGCTGTCCTGCTGCAGGGTCTGCCCACTAGTCCTGGAAAAGGACAGGAAGAGTCCGGGGCCCTCCACAGACCTGCAGAGTCAAAGCATCGTGATTCTGTGTCCCCTCGAACTGGACTTTACTCAGACTCTTAGCCAATTTGTTGAAATCTGAGTGCACTTTCCGACAGGGTGTGCAGTGCCAGGTGCAAAGGCTGGCCCTGGTGGAGCACGGTGCAGTGGAGGCCACGGCCAGGGCTGAGCCCTGTGGTGAGCGCGGGGAAGTTGGTGACAGTTACCGGGGTGCTCTCCTCAGTGCTGAGGACCGGTCTTCCCTTTTCTTCTAGGAGCCACCTGTTCGCAGATGAGAGACTGGCGAGTCGCGTTCCCGTGAGCCATTTCTGGGATCAGAGCGAGCCCCGGCTTTTTGTGTGTGAAGCTGCGGTGCAGGAAGCGCAGGGCGCCCAGCCGCAGCCGGCAGACGGGCAGCCCCCCACCAGCCCCACGGTATCACCTGCCGCGTCGGGTCTGTTGAGACACACATGGTGACTGTTTGCCAGGCTTAAGAGCTTCCTAGTGGGGTTTGTGAGAGAGAGGTCATGACGGTTCTCTGACATGGAGCAGACCATCTGCCTCACGATTCCCACCAGAGGGGGCGTCACCGTAACTTCAAACCATTTCTATGAATTTATGATCGCTAAGTCCATCTTGAACTCTGCAGAAAGGTTAGGGCGCGTGTGTCCCCTCCGAGGTTTACGCCCATGGGCTGCTCTACCCTGTCTGGTCTGACCCAGTGTTGTGTTTGGTTCTCTTGTTACTTCAACTGGTAATGTTACTCTCTCACTAGGGACATCTCTTACTGAGACAGTTAACATGAACTAGTCCGTTGGTGTTGGCACGTCCTGTGATTGAACTTGAGGCAGCATGTGCCCTCCTCACTCACCCCACAACTTTCCACGACCCTCGAATGAGGCCGATTCCCACTCAGTCTGACTCACCTGTGCCTCAGTCCCTGCCCTCTGCGCCCACCAGCTCTGGGCCTCTGTGGGGCCTCCCACCTCCGCTCTGATGAGCTCTCAGAACTTAACCTGGGCCCCGTCTCCCCACCACCAGGGGCTCGGAGCCCAACACTTTCCAAGTCTCTGTCTTGCGGGACATCGGACGTTCCCTGGACTGCCTTTCTATAACCCACTCATTCCAAGAGGAATTTGCATGTAGGGTCCTCAGGTGAGTTAGCAAAGGGCAGCCGGCCTAAAACTTGAGGACTTGACTTCATGGCAAAGGAGTTCCCTTGCCAGGATGGAAGAGTTTGGCACCCTCAGATTATCTGCTAGTCGATGTCAACACCTTGAGATTTTCGGAAGCAGATCCAGTCCTTGATTCTGAAACACCAAATGGTAGAATATATTGAGGTGGCATCTCTGTCATTGGAATGGGAGAAACAAAATGCCAGAGGCATCTGGCAGTGTCTGCACAATAGAAGATGTGGTGGTGACTCCGGGTGACGATGAGGAGCACACAAAGAGTAGCCAGTGAGAGGTGGGCCCCGTCAGGGCTGTTGGACCAAGTACTTCTCTTGCCTTTTGTGACAATGATTCGCAATCACGGGATTCGCACCATGACAGAGGGACAGGCTCCACCTTCCTGTTCACCTCTCACCGGTCCCTGCTCTGTACCCGCCCGATGGCGCAGCTGTGGAGCGCGCTCTCACTAGCTCCTGGTCAGAGCAGCTGCAGGGGAGAGAGTGCAGGCCTGTCCCTCTGGTTCCACATCCTGTGTGGCAGGTGCACCGCAGCACTTAGTTTCTCTGTTGTGTGCTCCCTGTTCCTTGGAAGCAGAGTAGAGACACTTTTTGTTGTTGGTATTGTTGATTTTTAAATCAGAGTAAGCAAACTGAAGGGGAGAACTTTTAAAACACAAGTGCTCTTGTGGGTTTTAGTCACCGACTCAGGGTGGACTGATTAGTTTTTGCTATAAGAAAAGCAGTCACTCGAAGGGCCCAGTGGTTGCAACCTGGACAAGGTGTGTCGTTCCAGGTGAGCTAGTGTTTCCAAAGTGGAGCCAAAAAAAGGTCAAGAACACCTGGTAGAGACACGCGTAGCGGCCGCATGCCCCAAGGAGAAGAGCACATTCTCCTGTGCACGCCTGCTCTGCTCTCTGTTTTCCGTGGATGTGTAAATATTCTGGCAGTAAAAATGGAAAGTAGGAGCAAAATAGAAAATCATGTCGCCAAACTAAAAACAGCAACGTTTTTTTTCTCTCCCAGGCAGAGGTTTTGATTCTGTCATTCTTCGTTTCCGAAGAGTGTGGCCTCTTGCTTCATGAAAGCTTCCCGCGGCCTCCCGCCTACCAGACTCTTCTGGGGATACAAGTACCCCATTATTACTTCACAAAAAAGGTGCGAACCCCATGAAATGCGCACAGGTGTTTTCTGTTCTGCACCCTAGGTTGGCTGTATTCTTGTAAGCGCCCCAGGGCCCTGAAGTACAAGTTAGCCCCCGCCGAGGTCCCACAGGGCTCTCCATTCAGTAAAGAAGCTCGGCCATCTGCTATAATGTGTCACCTGAAATCCCAAACACTGGGACCTCTTGTGCTGAAAAGTTAGGAGAAGTGGTTTTGCCCTTGGGATAGACAGAAGTCACACAATGAGCAGTGTCAGCTGGTGAAGGAGCTCTTGTCGTGACTCAGGGCCAGGACTCATGCCCTCCCCTCTTGGCTTTTCCCACTAAAGCCTTGACACCTTTCAGCTTTTCTGTTTTCCATTCTATCTGCTATTTTAAAATTACATATTCCTGCTGGGCAAGGTGGCTCATGCCTGTAATCCCAGCACTTCGGGAGGCTGAGGCAGGAGGATTGTTTTAGGCCAGGAGTTTGAGACCAGCCTCGGCAACATAGCAAGACCCCATCTCTACAAAAAATTGAAAAGTTAGCTGGGTGTGGTGGTGCCCTTGTAGTCACAGCTACTCAGCAGGCTGAGACTGGAGGATCACTTGAGCCCAGGAGTTCAAGGCTGCACTCCAGCCTGGGTGACAGTGAGACTCTTTCTATAAGAAGCAGGTGTTACTTTTGTAGCCAAAGGTGGGGTCTGAGGGCTCTTAAACTGGGACAGGGGAGAATGTCCCAGAGGGACATTTAGAGAAGAGGAGAGACATGTAGGTCTATGTATGTGTAGTCATTTCTACGTGGCCACAGAAGCTAATGCCAGCTTTCCTGTGTAAGCTGCCATAGTCAAAAGCAATTCTGATGGCTCTACCCACACTTCTCCCAGGGCTATTAGCTACTTTAAAAGGATTTGGTATAAAGGACATGGGGTGGAAGGTGCTGCCCCTTGATGTGTGACAGTTATGTGGCCAGGTGTGTGCAGGTCTCTGGTTCTCGGGCTCTGCTGGAACCTTGTGCACAGTGATTTCAGTGTTCAGAACAAGGGTGAATCTGGGCACGGTTGGTTCCAGTGTCCCCATGTCACAGATAATGTTCCAGTGTCCCCATGTCACTGGAGGTGGCGTGGTGAGCAGTCTGTGTGCGCATTTCTGCCTTCCTCGAAACGGGCTTGTCTTTGTGTGGACTGGAAGGTTCCCGTGCCACGTACCACGTGGAGGGCCTGCTCCGTGTCAGTGCATGGCTCCTGATGCTCTTGTTTTTAATAGGTTAGTGTCATCACACTGGCATTTTAATGAATCTCGTTCTTCTTTTGTGTTCCTTACGTGCTTTAATTTCTAAATGAGAACTCAAAAAAGTTGTGAAAAATGTTTTAAATTCTTTCTGTTGAATTTTTCCCCATTAATTTCACACGGTGGATTTCTGTTTCTTCACACGTTTATGTGTCTTTTCTTTTCTCTCATTTCTCATCTTCCTTTATGTTGCCACCACTCTAGTTGTTGTTCCAGAGAGGAGGCATGTATGACGCAGTTGTAAGTACAGACCCCACTCGATTGTTTTGTTACCTTAACTCTGTAGTCTCCCCAGGTCCTTTTCCTTCTTTATTTCAAGCTGCGACTGTCCATGCACTGCTACTTTCTGCTCAGCTAGCGTGTGCATTTTCACCAGGTTCACTGGGAAGCCCAGTGTGACCCATGGATTCTAAATTCAAGCCACCCTGGTCCAAAGTCTGCCTTAGGGCCTTTGTTTATGCTCTATGCTACGCCTGGAGGGGGCTCCCCATCTGCAGCTGAGTTTGACAGATCCCACCAGTTTTTTTAGGGTCCTAGTCAAGTGCTATCTCCTCCCTGAGGCCTGCTCACCAGGGCTGCAGGTCAGCTTGTAAAGGAGCAGAGAGATGAGGAGCTGATGGACTGAGCTGGGGAGGCAGGTGCCAAAGTGACCCTTCAAGAAGTCACGTGGAAGACAGACACAGTGGCATGCACCTGCAGTCCTAGCTACTCGGGAGGCTGAGACAGGAGAATTGCTTGAGCCCAGGAGTTTGAGACTGCAGCGAGCTTTGATCGTGCCACTGCACTCCAGCCTGGGCAACAGAGCAAGATTTCCATGTCTTTTAAAAAAAAAAAAGCACAGCGTAGAAGCAGATACAAGAAAGACCAGTAACTTATAGGGAACCCTGGTCCAAGGAGGGTGTCATGGTCCCCTCTACACAGGGGAAGGCACGTGCACGTCAGAGAAATGGGACCTGCAGAGAGGAAGCAGTAGGCATGAGGTGGGGCTCTCGCCCTGACCCACAGGGAGGAAGGAGCCATGATAAAGAGGATGGGGGCCTGTGGTGGGGCAGCATCCCCTCAGTGGCTCCTGTTTCAGGGTGTTGAGTATAAAAAGATACCCAGGCCAGGAGGCTGGCCCTGAGTACTGTGAGTCTGCGTTCTCAGTCAGGGCCCGTAGGAATGTGTCTGCTTCTTTGTGCCTATATGGGGGACGCCACATGCGGCTGATGACTGTTCACACAAACACCAGTGGAGGATACACAACTAATCTGGGTTATTGTTTCAGAAAATTTTACCTGAAATCACGCACCTAGTACTTAATTTTAAGAGACCTTGCAGATAAGCATGGATGTCTGACTTGACCTATAGCTAGTAAAAAAAAGTCTTTATGGTTGACAAAAACAAACCTGAGAGATGGGAACTGTTACAGCCATTTTTAACTATTGAAAATTTGATGTTAGTAGGTTAGAGGCTAAAAATTAAGTTCATGCTATTCATTTTCTGAAACCAGACCCCAAGCGATGATAGTTTCCAGTGACCCTAAGGGTTTCAGTGGCTCTGGCAGGGACCCCACGGCCTGTTGCTGAGTCTCTGTCTGCAGGTGGGGTCCCCGTAACTGGTAGGCGTCTAGAGGAATAGACTGGGCGTAGGCACTGGCTTTGCCTGGGAATTGACACAAATGGGGCCCTTTGTTGTTCAGCCCGGAGAAGGAGACGGAGAAGACAGGTCGGATTCTGGGTACCAGCATGTCCCCCAGATGGTGGCCAGGAGACCCCTGCGGGACTTCACCGGGCTGGAGGACTGCGACAAGCCCACTCGGGACGCCATGCTCAACTTCAGCTTCTTCGTCACCATCGGCGACATGGACGAAGCTTTCAAATCTATCAAACTCATCAAAAGGTGAGGGCTCTGTTTTCTGAGATGTCGAAAGATGACAAGCGCACCTCTTAGGATCGTTCCTTTCTTTATGCCTTCCTTCTAAGTAAGACTTTTAAAACAATTAACTCTTTTGTGACTGCGTCATGGTGTATTTCCTGGTGTTTCCACTCACTAAAGTGCCACCAGGCGCGCAGAGTCAGGGCACACTTGGCGCACTGTGCCACACAGCAGCGGCGCTCAGTGACGCACAGCTGGGTGTGGGGGCAGGTAAGCCGGCTCTCGGCCTCTGTGGTGCTGGGAGCCTCTCGGGCAGTTATTCATTTGTTTTGGCTTATTTTAAAGTGGTCTAGATGCTTCTTTTTCAAAAGTTCTTGAGTTGCTAAATATTTGTAATACCCATCCCTCTGGGAATAATTGCTCCTAAACAGAAAACGTTTTGATACTAAACAATAAAAACAGTAAGGTGAAACACAGTTACAATTGCTCTGAAAGAAGTTGTCAATCAGAGGCTGTCTACAAACACAGCCTTCCTCTCTGTTCTTGAGAGAATTCAGAAATTACTCTCTAGTACATTTGACAGATTTTAATTTCCAAAGGGCAAAAAAATTATTGAAGAATGAAACGAAAGGGGAAAAAGAAGGGTGTGCAGTTAAGTCACCTGCAGCGAACCCTCCCTCATCTTACAGTGGTGACTCCTATCATACCGACAGGACGCACGCCCTGGCCCCTGTCCTGCTAAGACAGCGGCCAAACCTCCTTCACCCCCACAGGAAGGGCCTTTCCCGCACTGGCCATGCAGACTAGAGAGGACTTCTCCGTTTGAACATGCCGGAGAGACTGAATGGCACGGCACGGCCTCCCCTCGAGTACTTTTCACTTGATGTAGACGGATGACAGACCATGGCTGACTGCATGGCCGGTGTTAAAATTTCAATGTACAGTTGATAGTCATGTATAAAATATGAGCGAAATTGTACAGTGTTTTAAATATCCCATTATTCTTTAAAAAAAAAAAAAACAATTAGTTTTAGCATATGATTAGAAATAAAAATCCCTTATAGGAAAGAAGTCAAATGGGAGAAACTAAGCGCCAGCTGTTTGCGTTCCTGTGCTGACCTGAGAGGCGAATCCTGTTTTCTCCACACAGTGTGCCAGGTGTGTCGTAGGTGGTCGGTCCATAAACACGTTTCAGTTACTGTCAGTTGAAGACAAATTCCTGGGACCACATGGCCTTCAAAATCTAAACCGATCACCTTAACGTTTGCTGGAAGGTCAAAAGCAGCAAAGCTAGGCATTTACTCAAGGAAGGACAGCTGGGTGGCCAGGCCCTGGCTTTGCACGATTCCTGCCACCCCAGTGTCACTGTCCTGTCTGGCAGCTGCCCACAGTGATCCCTGCCTCCAGGCGGCTGTGCGGTCCAGCAGTGCAGCTCTCGGTCAGAGGAGACGCCTAGGCCGGGCACAGGACCGTGGTTACACGTGTGGTTCAGGCAGCCCGGGTTCTGAGTTCCAGGTTCCGACCCCTGAGGTATAGATCTTTGATGTTTTCTGCCAGCCTGTGGAGTTATGGCTCATGTGCCTCTTGCAGACTGAGGAGATTCGGAATTGCTGCTGTTACTTGGAATCAGTGTGGATCATGGGGGCATTTTGTAGCCCACTAGGCATTCAGCTGAAGACAGGTTGAAGATTTTTCTTGGAGAAAAAAGTGAACCAATCTCTTTGAGTTTTTTTGTTTAAAGCACATAGACTTCTTCCTTCTTATTCTATTAGTTTTTGATCTGCCATCACGTGACCACAGTTTCCAGAGTCTGCAGGAACAAGGACTCTGGGACTCGGTTGAACAGAAACGTGAACAGGGGCAGGTGCTCCACTGGGTCTTTGAAACGGTCATCTCAACCCTTTATGTCAGCCTGAGAAAATTACCGAAAAATTGAGCAAATTCTCTTCACTCATGTGGCAGTGTAGATGGACAAAACACAAGTTTTAGACAGAGTTAAGAGGTTTGCATTTATTTTAACTTAGAAAAAGAAAAACAGTCGGGAGCAAGACGTACACTACTAACATGCTTCTGTCATAGAACCGTACTCTCTGCTTATGATTCTGACTCACTCAAGGAATATCATGGATATTTCGAGAAAATCTGCCTGGGTCTTCTGCTTTACCCTAGTAAACTGTGACCGGGGATGCCCCTCCCAGCAGACGCAAAATAAATTAATCCCAGCCACGGAGCAGAGCTGGGCGGCCATGCGCTCCCGCTCCGTGTCTCAGATTCTGGTCTCTACCCTTGATACGTGCGTGCGTGTGAAGCCACGTGTGCTGACCTGGGAAGGTCATGGTGCACGTCATGTATAGACATATTTTATATATATATATATATATATATTTATTTATATATAACACAGTAAAGGTGCATGTGTATCGTACGTGTGTGTACACGGGGAACCCAGACTCGGCACGTGCCTGTGCACAGGCAGAGACGGTGACTTGGCAGAGTCCCTCGGCTGCTAGACTCTCCTGTGACAGGGGATCTTCACAGCCCTGAGAAGGGGACTCAGCACGGTGACTCCACGTACTCGTTGTCCAGCCCTCGGCGGAACCTTGCGGTGAGGGAGCGGCTGATGACGATCACCCTGGGCGCCATGCAGTCCTCTCTCCTGTGCAGAATGTTCCAGATGAGCATGGCTGCTGCCAGGGTGGCCAGAAGGCAGGCACCAATGTTCAGGTAGCAAGACCAGGAGAGGTTGGTATACGGGCCGATTCTGTAGAAAGTCACCAGCCCAATGACCAGGACAAAACCTGCATGAAAAGAGAAATATTTAGAAGGCCTGTACTGAGCCAGGGAAGGACTTCAGAAACTCGATTCAGAGCCCACACCGAAAGGCAAGTCCCTTTCTTTCCCTAACCCTCTGTCCTCCTAGAATGAGTGACAGGCCTGTTTTATGGTACAGTTACTTAGTGTTGAGTTGCCTTCGATTGAGCCTTCTGTGGGCTCCTCCGACTCTTGAATCTGGTGGCTGTGAGGGGTGATACATGTCTGCTTAATTCCGACATGGAAGGCGGGACGCGGTAGGCCGCGCCTATATCCCAGCACTGGAAGGCCAAGGTGGGAGGATCACTTGAGCCTGGGAACTGGAGGCTGCAGTGAGCTGTGATGATACCACTGCACTCCAGCCTGGGTGACAGAGTGAGACCTTGTCTCTAAAAAAAGAAAATTCAGATATGAAACCATTTCTAGGTATCTGGCTCCAGGGGGAAACCATCTGACTCTGGTGTGGTGGTCTTGTGACCCAGCCAGGTGCGATAGAAGCAAAGGCCTGGGTGGGCTGCCCTGGGCCTCCTCCCCTCCCCCACCAACACCCCTACCTCTGTCCATCAGGCTGACCTGGGTGAGTCTGTTTCTTGTAACCAAAGTGCCAGAGACTCTCCGTAACCTGGACTAGAGCAGATCAAACTCTCCAACCCCTCTCAGACTCATCCACATCTCTCCCCAGGCTCTGGCCACACTGAGCCCCCTGCTGTCCTTCCACCTGGCCTGCCTATTGGCACCCATACGTCTGTGCATGCTGGTCTTTCCACTCCCAGCGGCCTCCCCTGCCTTCCTCAGGAAGCCAAGCCATCACATCCCTGTGTGGCCACAGAGCAAAGGTCAGCATGAGAGAGCACAGAGACAGAGGATCAGACACAGAGAGAGAGAGACAGAGACACAGGATGAGTGACAGGTAACAGCCTTGACTTTCCTAGGCACCCAAGCACTTGTATCTCGTCCTCACTGTACCCTTCCGAGAGCATGAACTCTCCCTCCATTCTGTCCTAAACGATGACAGGGACTAATCACTATGTTAGTTCTTTATAATACTCTGTGGAGCTTTTGTAAATGGAAAGCTCCCAGACACTTCCGTTCTATCCAGAATAACATTCTATTTGTGACTCGTACTAACTAAAGGAAACGTGTGACATTTCTCTACCAGTGAAGAGTGTATCCTCTGCTTATGGTTCCGTGGTGTGGGTTTTGCGTCAGTGTGTAAAGGAATTGCAGCCTGTGTTTGTGCAGTGAAAACGAAAGCACTTGCAGCGTGTGCGCTCTCATTGGCGACGATGTCTTGGGCACTTTTGCCAGCCAAGGGAATTTGTACGCTTGTTTCAAAACTCGGAAGAGATGGCATGGGAGGCAGGGCAGGTGCGTGGGCGAGCGTGTGGGGTGCCGGCGTGCGTCTGGGATGAGAGGCTCGGGGAGGGTGGCTGGTAGCAGGTGCAGTGGGAGCTGTGGGTGGGGAGCTGAGGCCCAGCAGGGCAGGCGATGCAAGACCAGAGGCCGGTGTGGTCGGAAGGATCTACCCAGATAGCAGTGGCTTTTCTCAGGCATCCACCCTGCGGAAGCATGCCGATGCCGTCATGTGGCCTCAGCTCCAGTTTCACACCATCTGTTATCAAAATGGAACAGTATGAAGGAATTGGACACCCCCCGTGGCCTCCAGGGTAAATGCTGAGCAGGGCTGACCCCTCACAGCTCTGCTGTCTGACTCGGGGGTCAGTTTCCATCACTGGTGCATAGAGAGAGAGGACCCGGAAGTACTTTCATTGCAAGATATTTTCATGGAGATTCGTGAATTATGAGAACTCGATTGGAGGAACTGACCCTGAACCTTCTGGAGTGGACTAAGATGCGCTCGCCACCGGCTGGCAGAAACTGGAAGGGCAGGAGACGGGCACTGGCACGAGTGCGGAGCAGAGGGAGCTGCCTTCACCGACGAGGGGCTCTGCTGAGTCGGCCACTCAGAAAACAGGATAGTGTTGCCCTGGGACCCGCAGTTACACACGGGGAGTGCAGCTGCATGGAACTCACACACGGGCACGGCCCCAATCAGCCACCTTCAAAATGCACGTCCACAGTAGACGGGCAGGCTTTGGACAGCCCAGCAGCGGACAGCCATCATGGGGGGAAGGAGCGGACGGTGTGAGCCCCATGTCACCAGGGTGTCTCCGAGACTTGGTGGTGGCCAGGGAGGAAGTCGGGAAGTTGCAAGGGACACATGGAACAGCTCATATGTACACAGTTCGAACAGGCTTGGCTCCACAGGTTGCTTTTTAGGAAAATTGAGAGCAGGAATAAAGCTGTACGGAAATATGGAGGACCTGGCCTAGCAGTCACCTCTGGGGAGGAGAGAGGCTTCTCAGTGTTCCTCTGCTTAGGTTGGCAACAGTGCCTGCGTGTTTTACTGATTCTTTTGTGTACATGTTTTATAATAAAACACTTTAAAAGACTAAAATACAACTAATTCTAGATTTTTCTGCTAACAGGCACTTCTTCTTGTGGAAGGTGGGCATGACAGTGGGACACAGGCTTCATATATCCGCGTTTCCTTGGCTGTGCTACTGGGCCTTGCCGAGAATGTTAATGATCTGATACACTTCTCCCACAGCACCTCGGCCCAGTGGCCCTGCCTGGTGTCCAGCACTCCTGATTTCCCTGCTTCCGTCACACCGCAGCCATGCCGGCCCCTTTCAGCTCCTCTGAGCTGCCAGCTCCACCTGTTCCCGACTTGCCCCCGCACTCCTATCCCTTGGCTTGACCAGCCTGGGGAGGAGGGGCTCCCTCCTGTCCCCGGCCCAAAGCACCCCTGCCTGCCTCACAGTGCCTGGCCTCCTCCAGCTGGTGTTGTTGCCGTAGCCCCTGGGGGGCAGGCTCCTTGGGGCTGGAGTGTGACCCACTTCCCCAAGTAGGCTCTCCGCAGTTACTTGTCAAGTGAGTCGTTCGAGGCACGTTCAAGTACGTGAAGCAGAATAGAATGCTGTGCAGGTCTGCGGCAGAGGAGGCGAGGGGATGCCAACCTAAGGTTTTTAGTGACCAAACTCATCAGAGGGGCGGGACCCCACCGGCCAGGCTTGCCTAGATGCTGCATTGGAGCTGGTGCTGCTTCCCTGGCACCTTACGAAGCTCGTAGAAGGATACGCTGATTCCCGAGGACCCATTTGCATTAGTCGCGTGTGTCTGTATCCAACAGACCCACTCAGCCTCCCCTCTGTGCCAGGGCCACGAGCGGCGTGAGCGAAAGCGCACACAGATGGCTTAGGCACCATTGACTTGTCCTTGGGGAGCTGGCAGTCCTCTCCAGGGAATGAAGACAGGATTCATCGCTGTGCCTGGGGGGGCAGGGAGCGAGGGGATGGGCACATGCTCCCAGAGGGTGGCGTTCGTCAGGACTTGCCATACCTGGGGGTTCGGACGTGTGGAGAAGGCGCTCCAAACTCTGAACAAATGGTGGAAATGTTAAACCGTGGAACAGGTTCACACAGCATGGAGGCAGGACAGCAGACCGGCCTCCTGGCCCCTCTTTCACTTAACATGATGTTTTCCAGTTCTATCCATGTTGATGCAAATGGCAGGATTTCATTTTTTGTAGCTTTATGATATTCTGTTGTGTATATACACCACAATTTTCTTTATCTAATTTTCTGTTGATGGACACTTAGTTGATTCCAAATCTTGGCTATTGTGAATAGTGCTGCAGTAGACCTGGGGGTGCAGGTGTCTCTTCCACATACTGAATCCCCTCCTGTGGGTATGTGCCCAGCAATGGGAGTGCTGGGTCACATGGCAGTTCTACTTTCAGTTTTTTGAGGAACCTTTATACTGTTCTTCATAGTGGTTGCACTAATTAACGTTCGCCCCAATAGCGTACGAGGTTCCCCATTCTCCACATCCTCACCAGCATTTGTTAGTGCCTGTCTTTTGTATAAAAGCCATTTTAACTGGGGTGAGATGATACCTCACTCTAGTTTTTTTGGGGGGTTTTTTTGTTTGTTTTTTTTTTTTTGAGACAGAGTCTCACTGTGTTACCCGGGCTAGAGTGCCGTGGCGTCAGCCTAGCTCACAGCAACCTCAAACTCCTGGGCTCAAGCAATCCTTCTGCTTCAGCCTCCCGAGTAGCTGGGACTACAGGCATGCGCCACCATGCCCGGCTAATTTTTTTTTTATATATATTTTT
Source organism: Propithecus coquereli (assembly GCF_000956105.1). Classification (NCBI taxonomy): domain Eukaryota; kingdom Metazoa; phylum Chordata; class Mammalia; order Primates; family Indriidae; genus Propithecus; species Propithecus coquereli. The sequence continues at coordinate 503,026 of NW_012148285.1, read as the reverse complement.
AGTTGTCCGATTAATTTCTTTCTATTTTTAGTAGAGACGGGGTCTCGTTCTTGCTCAGGCTGGTCTCAAACTCCTGAGCGCAAACAATCCACCCGCCTTGGCCTCCCAGAGAGGTAGGATTACAGGCGTGAGCCACCGCGCCCGGCCGTCACTCTAGTTTTGATTTGCATTTCTCTGATGACTAATGATGTTGAACATTTTTTCATGCGCCCGTTGGCCATTTGTATGTCTGCCTTTGAGAAATGTCTATTCAGATCCTTTGCCCATTTTTAATCAGATTATATGATTTTTTCCTATTGAGTTGTTGGAGCTCCCTATATATTCTAGTTATTAATCCTTTGTCAGATGGGTAGTTTGCAAATATTTTCTCCCACTCTGTGGGTTGTCTCATCACTTTGTTGATTGTTTCCTTTGCTGTGTAGAAGAAGCCTTTTAGCTTGATGTGATCCCATTAGCTCAGTTGTGCTCTGGCTGCCTGTGCTTTGGGGTATTACTCAGGAAGCCCTTGCCCAGACCAATGTCCTGAAGTGTTTCCGCAATGGTTTCTTTCAGTAGTTTCATAGTTTCAGGTCTTAGATTTAAGTCTTTAACCCATTTTGATTTTATTTTTGTATATGGTGAGAAATAAGGGTCTAGTTTCATTCTCCTACATATAGATGTCCAGTTTTCCTGGCATCATTTATCGAAGAGATTGTCACCTTCCCACTTGTATGTTCTTGGCACCCTTGTCGAAGATGAGTTCAGTATAAATGTGTGGGTTTATTTCTGGATTCTGTGTTCTGGTTAATGATTTTCTTAAGATCAGTATCAAATGCTTTTGAAAATAGGGTAGGCTGTTTTAACCTATTGATTGCTTTCTTCCCTGTGGTTAGCTATATTGCTTACCATGTACCATGTACGCAAACTCAGGTTTCAGAGCTGTATCGGCTTCTGAGAACACTATTTTTTATTAATAATATATAAGGTGAAAGTATACTGAGTGCAGATAGATTGATTAAGTAAGTATAAATTCACATGTGCACAAACGCCCTAAGCATAGCTACCTACGTCCTGAAAGTACAGGTTGGAAAAGTGCTGAAGACCATGGATCAGGTGTCAATGCCAAGCCTGACAGAGGGTCCTGTTCACAAGGCAGGTCCCCACCTCTCATTATTAGCCTTGAAAGCTATTGAAAATCTAGCAACGAGTGGCACTGGGCAGTTTGAGCAGAGTCCGGGTGTCTCACTTCTCTAACTGGTGGTGCAATTCAGAGGCTGCACTCTCCTTGGCGTTTTTATTGCCAGGGTAAGTGGAAAGGAATATTTTAGGCCTCTACCTTGTGTGGGAAAAGGTTAACTAAAATTTTATATTTACATCACGTACTTTGTGTAAAGACCAGTGTTGACTTCTGTTTTGCTTTGGTTCAGCTTAGAATACATGTAGCCAGAGAAAGAGTTTATGCACTTAGAACAACCCTCTCAGACACCAGTGCGACACAGAGGACCCCCCCCAGGACACCAGGCCCAGGCCCTGCACCTCACCAGGTATCCGTGTGGCCCTGAGCACACAGGTGTGAGGATGGGGCTGGCCAGGGACGCAGCTCGGGGCACAGATGTTAGCACCGTGTGCCTCCTGTGGTTGATGGTTGTCCAAACGCTGCACCAACTGGCAGAGTCTATGTACTAAGCAGACATGCGGTATGAGGGTATCTTCCGTGTGTTCTGCATGTCAGCAGTAAAAAACAAATGAGAACATGAGAACACAGAGGCACGTGTGGCCACACACTCACTGCGCGTCTCTGACATTGGTCAGAAGGCTGCTGAGTCCCCCTGGGTCATCGCAGCGCACTGTGGATGGCGCTCTGGAGTAAAGCGGCCTTTCACACCCAGGGACTTCCCTGCTTGGGGCAGGTGGTGGGGAGGGAGGGCTGGGCTGGCTTTGAGTATTTCTGTCACCATCTTAATGTGAAGGTCCCTTTCTCCCATTGTCTTTTCCCTTCAAGATTTTTCTCCCTAAACTTTTCAGTGATGTTAATCACTTTTTAGAAACAAGTCTAAGGGAAGAGTTTTAGCAAACACACTGAATTGTGCACATGGAATCAATTCCATCTTCGTGAAGTTATGTTGCCAAAGCAAACAGCCTCTTCCTGTGAGCCAGCCGCAGGCGGTGTGAATTACAGCTCGGCCAGCCCCGCCGGCCTTTCCCCCTCCTTTCCTTCCTGCCTACTTCCCGGGGCTTCAGCTTCTGTCACAAGGCCTTCCTTTTGGAGGGACTGTCAAACATACACACACAGGTGGCATGAGTGGAGGGACCCTGGGGCTGACCCCTGGTGCTCTTCATAGAGCTGCAGAAGTAGCAGGCAGTGCCTGGGCCGTAGACCCAGCGCGCTGAGAGGAGCCTTGCAGGGAGACAGACTAGCGGGCGTCCGGAGGCCCCGCTGTGGCTGGCAGTTTCCACTTGTGAGCAGGAAGAGGAGGCGATCCAAGCAATTCTCTGTCGGGGAGATTCTGGGAGGGGAAAAGTGAGAGGAGGAGGATAGGATTCCCAGCATCGTGGGCTTCCACAAGAGCATGAAGCCAATCAGCAATCTCCGCAGTCGGAGAAGATGGAAGGGAAGGAAGAGATGGGCAGGGGTGGCTGGGTGGAGACTGCTGCTTGGCGAGTGGGGACAGAAGACAGAAAGTGAATGATCCAGGCCAAGCAAAGCGCTTGTCGGAAACAAGAAATCGAGTATTTCTCAGAGGCGATCCCTACGTCTAAGGAAACAGCGGAAATGCCTCCAGCTCGCGAGATGCCAGTTCAGTAAGTGCTTCTCAGCTTCACTGACCGCTTGAGGACTGATCAGTCAGCATCCCTGGGGGTGGACTAAGGGGCCTCTAGTGTGTGTAAGGTTTGCCTCGTGAGAACAAACCTCAGCGCTCCGGAACTGGAGAAGGAAGCCCACAGACACGAAGCTGGGCAAGGCTGTGGGGGCTTTTGACCAGGGTCCACAGCAAACCCACCCCTAGCGTCACCCACGTGCACTTGAGAGGCCTGTGCACGAGGAGGGAGCTGGCTGAGCCGGGAGATAAAGAACGTCCCGAAGCCCAGCATCGGAAGTGGCCTTGGTGGACACTTGTGCCCATCGGCCGTGGTAACACACGCACAGCAAAACATCGCGGTTCGCAGGTGGCGTGAACTCTGAGGTGCCAGCTGCAGAGACTGAGGTCAGCAGTGAACAAGTGCAGGTTTCCCTACTCCGGAGGAACAAGACTCGCGTAGCACAAGACTGCGTAGCACAAGGGCTTGGGCCTCTTGGTTGGCTTCCATGACGATTCTAAGTTGTTGGAGAGTGTCCCAGGGAAAACCTAAATACCACTTTGAAGGCCATTCAGAAGAAATGTAAAGCTGTTCACTTCTGCAAGTCAGCTTTTTCTCAGAATGTTGCTGGTTACCATGGAGACAGGTTGGTGCCATCCAGGGCACCTATTTCTTGTGTCCTTGAGGTAGTGATGGGGATTTTTTGGTTACATGCCACCATCTTCCAAAAAGGATTAGAGGTTGGCTAAACACGTGATAATGTGACGTAGGTGGAAGAGGGATTGTTTCAAAGGCAGAAGCAGGCAGGAAGCAGGGCCTTTGTCGCCAGGATTGCTCTCATGTGCCAGGCCCCAGCTCCAGCAGAGGGGACCCTGCTAAGCCAGTGTTCTTGTAGCGAGGATGCCATAGGTCCCCACACAGACGCAGGAGAGCACCATGTGGGCGCTGACCCAGGGGACGGCTGTGACTCACCACGTTGAGCCCTGGGCATGGCTGTGGTGTCCTCACACTGGACTCCACTAGACAGCGCTGCTGCAGTTGTGGCCGAGGAGTTGCCCTTTAAAGGTGCCCCTGACTGAACTGCAGAGCTCTGTGTGGCCAGCCTCTAGATTGTCCCATCTAAAAATGTCATCTTCAGGCCAAGCTTGGTCGGTTAGTACTGGGTGGCAGAAAGCAAGGCCCAGGGTACCCATGTGAAAACCAGGGGAGCAGGCAGGAGGGTATTATTGCAGGAACACTTGCAGCCTGGCAGAGTCCCCGCCGAGAAGAGCAGTTTGCCCACCTGGGGTGGATGGCAGGAGTGCCTGGTGGGACTTTCTGGATGCCTCACCCAGGCCTGAGTGGAGAGCCCAGGCTCTGTACCAAGGAGCACATTGGCCACACTCTGGACTGAGGGCTTCTCAGTGTGGGTGTCACTTAGCAGGACCGTGGGGAAAAGTTAGAACAACCCCAGCAAGCGTCACTGAAGACAGCACCCCCATGGGTGGTCACTCTCCCTACCGCACAGATAGCACCAGGGGGTGGAGGGACTCCCCCGGGGACTCCTGGCTGACCAGAAGCAGAGCCAGGAGCAAACCCAGGCAGTCTGCTGTGGAGCCGGTGCTCCAGCCGGACACACTTGAGAGCTCGGAGCATTCTCAAGAGCCATGGAGAGCGAAGGAGCCTCCTGAGCTAAGCTGCCTACAAAACTGGCCCCTCAGCTTTCCGCCCTGCCCCAGGAGTTGCTCGGGTGAGTGGTGCCAGGGCCAGACGGTGGCTGCAGGAATCAGAAGCTGGAATGACCTTCTCACCTTTCATATGTCACCTGCCCTGACCCCATTCAATGCTCCTTTCCTTCCCTGCCTGTGCCTATCTGCCCAAATCAATAAGACCACAGAACAAGAAGGAGCAGAGGTACAGTAGAGAAAAGAGAAGAGGCAACGAGAAGGACGGCAGAGGATGGAAGAGAAGAGAATGAAAGAGGTAGAAGAAGGTCTGTGGCAGGTCTCCTAGCAGACCGGGAGCTCTGTGCAGCCATGCGGGTGAGGAGAGGCTGATCGTGGGCAGTGTCGCCCGCAGGGCAGGCCCTCCACACCTCAGTTGCTCTTTCTGGGGCTCAGGGCAGGGAAGAGGGTCCATCGCCCTGAGGGGCAGGATGGTCCTGTCGCAGCTCGGGCATGGTGCTGAGCGCAGCACTGGTGCCCAGAGAGGCTGTGGAATGAACGAGCGAAAGGACAGACCCCCTGCCGCCTCCCTGTTCTAGGATAAGAGTCTCCTTCTGGGTGTGCGGCATCCTCCTGTGTCCCCCCACCCCGTGGTCCCATGTGTTTTCCCTTCCTCTTTTTATGAGCATCCTACCCCCTTGCCCGCCCCACCTCTGCCGGGTGCTGGGACCGAGGTCCGCTTGCATAACAGGTAATAGCAGGCGTTTCCTCGTCCTGTGACAGGACATCCTGGCGCCCTTCAGTCTCTCCCGAGCACAGGAAAAAAACTCGACTCTAAAATTAGCAGCACGATAGAAGAAAGGCACATAGCTGCTCTCTGTCCTGTTTGTCAATGAAACCAGTCTAAACAGGGCCAAAATGCATTTCCTTTTTGGGCAAAACAGACCTGTTGGGGGTGATGGTTGGACACCAAGGGGGAGAGGGTAGCCGCCCAAAACGCCGCCGAGGGCACCACCCGGTGCTTCTGGTCCTTCCCCACTGGCTGCCACCTGTCTGATGGTTTTGAACAGAGCCTAGTCCGACCTTGTCAGAGGTCGTGGCGGCCTGGAAATGCTCAGGAGAGGCGAGCACAGCTCTGCCCCCACCACCACTCCCCTGTCCCTGCCCGAGGGACGGGGCTCTTGGGAGACCCTCAGCAGCATCCCCAGGATTGCTGCAGCACAACCCGATTTTAGTTAATTGGGGTGCTTCTCCCCCATTTTGATTGTTAAAAATTATGTTATTTGAAAACACCACTATCTTGTCCTGACATAAGAGTTTGTGGGAAGCAAGCGGTCACGTCTGACACGCCAAACCTGCAGGAGTTCTGATAATGCCAACTAGGGCGCTTGGGATCTGTGGAGAAGTACGGTGATCTGCTTGGTGATCCTGCTAGGAGTTATTTTAAGAATCAAAAACTATTACTTTTCTGTTTTGCCACTAAAATATCTTTATTTTAACCCAGTATTTCTAATCACGTTTTTAAAATCTTCCATTTCCTCTTTTAAGGGATGGAAGTTCAGATAGTCACACGTGATGGAGACTGGTGGTTTCGGTACGACTGAGAACTCTCTCTGTTTTATGGCCCTGAGGTTGACAGAGGGCAGTGTGGGTGGCGTCCCGAATGAGACCCGTCACCTGGAATGTCGTGTTTTCACCACTGTTGGGGGGGGAGGGGCAGAACTGAACCTTGATAATGTTCCCCATCTCATTAATTCCGTGATCAGTGGGGGGCAGAGAGCACCTGTTTCACAGTCGTGTAAACTGAGACTTACGTTGGCTCAGGATGTGCCCAAGTTCACGCTGATGGGGACGGAGCCAAGATACAATCCCAGTTCTCCTGACGCCAGGCCCTGTGCTCTTCCTCCAAAACTTCGTGGGGATGTGACTCGCCTGGGACCACGCTGCCGTGCTGGCAATCGCGCCCAGGACAGCCCAGCGTCCCGACCCCCACTTGGGACACCTTCCACCACACAAACACCTGCCCCGGCCCGTCAGCCCCATTCTGGAAATTGTGTTTCTCGAGAAAGATAAGGGCCCGGGATCCGTTAATCCTAGCACGATTCAATTCAGAGCCCTGCCAGTTCCCCGCTGGGGCTGTGTGTCCAACACCGGGAGGTACTGCGGTTCTGCGCCAGGAAGGAAAGGCAGGTGGGTTGGCTAAGACCTGGCCGCACTGGCCGTGTGCTGATGTGTGGTGGCTTTGTCTGTGTCTCTGTCTCCTCAGACACTGAGCTCGCTTGTTCCCAGTGAGCAGCAGGAAGCCTGAATGCGCCAGCATCCATGCCCCTTCAAGCTCCGAGCCCGCCTGACGGGCAGTGGTGGAGGGAAAGCAAGCAGGACACCCCTCTGCCCAAAGGAGGTCCCAGCTGGACAGCTGCTGTGGCATCCACCACTTGTCCGAAACTCCCCAGAATATCCTGTGACTTCTTTATGACGATTCCATCATTCTTACCCTTTAAAGACGGCAAGGTGTTCTTGCGACCTGTCCCATCTCAGCCCAGACTGGTGGGCTCCAGAGTGTCAGAGGCGGCTCCAGGTGCTGACGGCCCAGCACCATGCAGCCACCTTCTGGCCTCGCTCCAGGCCCTACGGCCCCCACACTTGCACAGAGCTCAGGGAAGCCGGTGCCTCATGTGGTCCTGCAGTCTGCATCCGCATCAGAGCCAGGCAGGGGCGTGTGCACGCCTTACTATCTACTGGGCTCTGGTCCTGTCCTCGTCTCAGAAAGGGCCTGCGCTGGAAGCTGTGAGAGAGTGGCCTGCCTCCCCGTGTGTGCAGAGGTGGGGGCTCAGGCTGGCTCTGCTCTTCCCTGGCTGTTCCAGCACTGAGGGAGCCGAGTGACCGCGGCTGCAGAAGGGCCTAGCAGGTCTCAGATCCGCAGACTTAGGAGAGCAATGCCCCAGCCCTGGCGTGCCACCTCAGGGCTTAGAATGGGAAAGGGCACGACAGAGATGCAAAGCCAGGTGGGTCCAAGCGTGTTTCTGTCTTGTTTTTGCCCACAGCAGCAGCAGGAGGGAGAATGCCCCACAGGAGGCTCTCAGTGGTGTGGCCACATACAGAGGTGCAACCTGCAGCTCCCCCTCAGACCACTAAAGGCCCTAGGTCCCCCCAGGACTCCCCGCCTCCCCCCACGGCGGGCCTGAGGGCACAGCTCCTCCGCCTCCCTGGGGTACTTACTCGCCAGCTGGAACGCAGCAGCCATGGCCTCCTCCCAGCACTGGGCGTCAGGGGACCCCAGGGGCAGGCCCACGAGCCCCAGCACGAAGGTCAGCTGGCCTGCGGCAAGCGCCGCTGTGGCAACCAGGTTGCAGGCGCGCATCATGTCGAACTGCACTGCGGGTGAGGGGAGAAGGCAGGTGGTTAGCACGGGCAGGCTGCCGGGCGGCAAGTCCGAGGGCCCAGCCAGGCAGGTCCCCGTGACGGCCACTTACTTTCTTGGTGTCTGAAAGGCAGTAGGCATGTCCAGTGCCTGCTCTGGAAGCGCCACGGCCTCCCCTCGCCCACTGGACAGCCTGCGTGTCTCCCTGACCACTAGAGGCTCCTCCGGCCTCAGCCTCGGCTGCAGGGGTCGCATCCCCCAGGATAGGCTTTTCTCTGTGATTTTTGTCTTCCTGGAACAGCCATTTCTCTCGGTTTGACACAGTGCTCGAAGGAGCTACCATGGTGGGTTGAAAAGGAAAGGAGAATCCACACTCGTGGGTCAGCATGCTGGGTCCTGACTAGTGTTATTTTGTTCTACTGACAAGGGCGCCGGCCTGACCAGAGAGAGCCTGCTGTGGCCCAGCTGCTGTCTGGTGCCATCAGCTTTCTGATCCCCAGGAGGCTGGTGTTGTTTCCCCTCCCTCCTTGTGGGTGAGGGACCTGGGCCCACAGGGATAAGTCGGGCCCTTCCTGCCCCACCAGGGGCAGAGCAGGAGCCAACCCGGGGTCTGCACCCAGGGCCTGCCTTGGGCATCCCTCGCCCCCTGGCCCATTCCGTCGCTCTGCCTGTGGCCAGAGCAGGCACCCGCTTCCCTCACTGGTGGCTCAGGCCTGCCTTCCCTGCTCCCCACCCACACCCTCGGCTCAGGAGCCAGGCAGACGGGGGACACAGACATGAGTTTGGGGCAGACAGAGCCTTTGGTGAGTGAACCACAGAGGGGGCGTTGCCTGCAGGGACAGGCCTGGTCACTCTTCTGGAGCAGAGAAGCTTTATCCTCCCGCAGATAGAACCAAGCAGGGGTGAGACAGTCCACTATGCGCACACGGTGGTGGTGGGCCCCGGCGTACACGGGCGGTGCGTCTGCTGCTGGATACACAGCACGGGAGCCAGATGCTGGCAGAGAGTAGCAGCCTCATCTAATCTTCCGTGCTGTGCTTCTGTATCCCATCTTATTGGACGATATTTAGGAAGTTTTGGTTCACAACGTTAAGTTGTTGCAAATAGTAACACATTTTTAAATAGCTTGCCTTTAAACAGGGTACTTTTCAGATAAATCAACATGGAAGTTTAAGAAACAGACCCTTGATTTTCAGGAGTGGGTCACTGAAAATGCCCTAATCACAAATGTAAGAACTGAGCAAGAAGCAGCAGACTCTTTCAGGAGCCCTGAAGGCGGCTGGCCTCTGGGGTGACCACTGCATTGTCCCACTCGGAGGCAGAGATAGGGACGAGGAAAGCGTGGAGGCTGGCCTGGCATCTCCTGTGTGGGGGCAGTGGCCTGTTCGTGTGATGGGGCCGAGTGTTTGCAGAGACTTGTGGGTGCCTGGCCTCCTCCTAGCAGGCAGCTTCATGGGGAGCCGGAGTTGGCGGAAGCAGCTCGTCAGTGGTCCTTGCACGCCCAGGTGGCAGGTGCCCTGGCCTCGGAGGCTCGGGAGTATGCAGGCTGCTTCACCGTGGTGAGTTTTTAAATGGCTAGAAGTATAGTTTGAGCCACTGTTGCCAATATCAGCAGTTCCATTTGGTCCAACTTAAATGTTTATTGGAATGCAGTTCAGCTTTGCAGCACGGTTTCGTAGGTCATGAGCTGGCACACGTGCGCCTCACCAGCTGGGCCCCTTGGGCTTGGTGCCTGCCTCTCCTTCCACCTCGTGCGGGCTCTGCTCCCTGGCCCACTTGCCCCACACGGCTGTCATTGCAGGGGATGTCTCCCCACCCTCCCTGATGGAATTACCCTGGCAGTGTGTTCTGCCACGATGCCAGGCACACAATGGGCAGCTCTGCCTGGGCCTGTGGTGTCTGTCCCTTGTCCATGTTGTTGGGGCCCTTCTCTAACTCCTGCTGTGAATCCGTTAAGTCCCTGAAGCCATGCCTTCCTGGGTGCCCTCACCTGCAGACCAAAGGCAGACCCCCAGACCCCTCCACCCCTCCGATGACCCGAGTTGGCAGCCAGTTTAGAGTGGGTGAAGCTGCCTCTCGATGAGCGTCCGAGGGCCTCAGGAGCTTCTTCTGGCTGGTTAGAGGCCTTCATGCACTGCCTGGCTCTGCTCTCGGGAGCTGGTCGTGACCAAGGGCCACCTCCACACAGATGAGGGCCATTAAGTGGCATTGTGGAGAGGCCGAGAAGAAGCAACACCTCCCCTTGCGGGGTGAGCAGGCGTGTGGGATGTGGCTCACTGTCCACCGTGAAGTAGCCCCATTCCTGCAGGTCTTTCTCAGGCCATGAAGTCAGCGGGGGATGAGCCACCCCCGATGGGCGTGGGGATCTGCTGGTGGGGCCCTGTGCCGTCTGAGCACTGTCTCCACCAGGAGGCCCTCACGCACCCCGCCTGTCCTCAGGCTGGACGGTGTCTGATTCGTGCTCCTCGGCATTCGGCATCTACATTCAGGCCTGTGGAGTCACAGAGTCTTTGGAAGATGTTTTGCCATTTCCCGCCACCAAGGGCCGGCCTGTCCTGCCCATTGTTTTTCGAGCTGCCTCCCTCCATGGCATCCCCTTCTGTGTCTGGGCTTGAGGGAGCGCAGCCTCAGCCGTCCCGGATGCCAGGCGTTTCCACGTGCCTCGTCCAGCCTGGGCGTCGCCCCCAGCTCTGAGGCCAGCGGGCCTTGTGCACACCGTGTAAAGAGCACTGATGCACGAAGGACACAGAGCACAGAGACCCCTGGGCTGCTGGGAAGCCCGAGCCTTCCACTAGGAAGAGCGGGACGGGGAGCACACTGCCAGCCAGGTAACTGCCACCGACTGACCTCTCACACCTCGCTGAGCCCCAAGGCAGGGGCACCCCAGCCTCAGCATCTTCACCTCCCCCAAGGCCAAGGGCACCACAACCTATGCAGGGGGGTGGGTGGGAGCCAGGACTCATGTGGTCCTCACAGCCAGCCCCGGCATGACCATACATAATGTGTAGGAGACCAGACTCAATCCTCCATGTTTTGAAAGTGTCCTGTCCCCATGTTAGGGATGAGTGTGTGCTCCAGAAGGTTCCTTTCCAGTATGATCTGGAAAACCATCGGGAACTGTCCTGAGGTTGGTGTTCTGAATAATGCTCTGTCATGTTAACACTTCACTTCATAATCATTTTTACCATTTGTATGACCATCTGGAAGGCTCTGCTACTCTAAAAGATCATAGAGTTTGGGGAGTATTAAAATATCACGTGGAATATTAACAGCGCAGGACAGCAGAGCCGCTTAGGTTCATGGCGGCTAGGTTCCGAGCTCTGCCTTAGAGGCCGGAAAGGCCGGAATGAATGGAGGCAGGGATGGGGTGGGCGGGGCCGCCAGGGAGGAAGCGGCCTTGAGTGAGCTGGAGCAGCAGGGCTACAGTGAGGCCAGATGACTGAGGCTCCCAGGAGCCAGGAATGGCTCAGACCAACTCCTGACCTGTCCTTCCACCCCAGCCCTGCCCTCCCAGCCGCCCTTCCTTGCAGCTCCGAGCAGCCTGTGCACACACCACGGCAGAGGCTCTGCATGGAAGCCCCGCCCCCACCGCAGAGGGAGTCTTCGCAGAGCTGGTTGGCGTTTTTTTTTTTTTTTTTTTTTTTAGACAGAGTCTCACTGTGTTGCCTGGGCTAGAGTGCCATGGCGTCATCCTAGCTCCCAGCAACCTCAAACTCCTGGGCTCAAGCGATCCTCCTGCCTCAGCATCCCAAGTAGCTGGGACTACAGGCGTGCGCCACCATGCCCAGCTAATTTTTTCCATATAATTTTAGTTGTCCGATTAATTTTCTATTTTTAGTAGAGACGGGGTCTCGCTCTTGCTCAGGCTGGTCTCGAACTCCTGAGCTCAAACAATCCGCCCACCTCAGCCTCCCAGAGAGCTAGGATTACAGGTGTGAGCCACCGCGCCCGGTCTGGTGTTCATTTCTGAGCTCTTCACCTGTCCTGTGCTGTGTGTGTGGCCCTAGATGGCCACACCCTGACTTTCAAGGGTAACAGAACCTGGTTCCAGCGTGTCTGGCCCAGCAGTGGGTAAAGCCCACGTGCTGTGTTGCATGCCCCACGCATAGTGCGTCTGACATCGGCGGGGTATGCAGAGCGGCTCACTTGGAGCCACCCAAGAGAAGGGCAGGGGCCCCCCCAAGGGAGCGCTGGGCTCAGGTCACCTGCCCTGAGATTCAGTTATGTGATCGTCTGTTCCCGTGCCACCTCGTCTCAGGACTCATGGTGCCTGACAGAATGCGTGAAATACAGAAAGATGAAATAAATGTGTAAAATGAGACAAAGAGACAGTGGAGGCCAGAAAGTGAGACCGACCCCGACCTAGGTTGGGAGGTGGACCTCAGGTCCCCCCAGCACCCCTGAGCTCCTCACAAGGCAAAGAGGCCCCTGATCGGTAAGAAAAGTCCTGGTCACTGCAGGCTGCAGAACAGCCACCTGGCAGGAAGACCCCCGTGGCCCTCTCAGGGATGACCCTAGCACTAGACCCCTTGGGATGCCCTGCAGCTTGGGGTGCCCCACCCAGAGCTCAGAATATCAGGGACGGCCCTCGTCCCTCAGGCAGGCCTCTCGCAGTGTTCGTGAGCTACGGCGCTATGCGGTTCCAACCAAGTATGCTCCAAGGGGTGGGACCTCAGGGCACAGAGCTGGCAGGACAGGTCTGCGCCATCCCAAGTGATGTCTGGAGACTCTGTGGACGGCCTGGTGCTCTTGAGGAAGCATGGCATGTGCCGTGTCCTGTCGAGCCCCCGCCCCAGACCGGTTCCCCAGTGGGATCGGGAGGAATCTGGCACCTGCACTCCCAAGGCACAGACGGACGTGGCCCGTCATATGTGTCAGGTGATTTTACCTGAAGATGGCTTAGGTGTGCAGGGAGGAGAGGGTCTGAGCTGACCCGCTTTGAGTTTTGCAGGAGAGTTCTCAAGGCTAGGCCTGACTTAAGGCGGTAGCCAGTGGCAGCCCTTGGTCAAGTGGGGACACAGGCGCACCAGGGCTGCAGCTGCTGGTGGGGAAGCTGCGTGGGCCGCTTTGGAGTGGTTGGCACTATGGGATGAGCTTTGCCGAGGGGAGAAGGCACCAGCAAGAGACAGGAGGAAGAACCAGCATCATCAGGAGAGACGCTGGCAGGTCCCCAACCCTGGGACCTTAGGGGATGGAGCACGCAGCCCAAGGCCCAAGCCCCAAGCCTATGGGCTGGGGTCTGCTGTTGCCCCTCAAGAAGTGCCGGCCTAGTGCTGCTTTGTTCATATTGTGCTTAGTCATGTGAAGCTTGTTAGGAGTTTCGTCAGCAACCAAAATGACCCATTTGGCCTGTGCGTCTTCCTCAGTTCAGTCTGATCAACCTCATTCACGAGAATCTTCCTGTGGACATTTAGATTATTTGAACAAGCGTTTGCTGCTTGGGTGCATCGAGGGCCAGCCGCCTGCAGACACTGTATTCGTTACAGGGGAGTCGGGGGGACCATGAAAGTTGCCATCTGAGCTGTCAGAGGGGCAGCAGGGCTTAAGGGGCCTAGGGGCCAGGCCTCAGTGAGTGGACGGCGGGCAGGGGGCGGGGTGCGGCGGAGGGACACACAAAATGCTCCAGAGGCTGAACCTCGCTCAGGGCTCCCAGGACACCTGTAGGTGTTGGGTGTGGTGCCAAGACATACACGTGGTGGCAGTTAGGAGGCCTGGGGCTGGGGGTCAGCAGGGGACTCCCTCCACCCGGGGGTGCTCTGTGGGATGGAGAGACTAGTGCTGGTCCCAGAGCACATGAGACCCCAGCCCAGGAGCCCCTGCCCACTCTCAGCCCCACATCCAGGGCCGTGCGAGGCTGCTGCCTCCCCCAGCGCCTCGGCCACAGAGCCGCGGGGTTGCTGGCTCTCGCTCTTCTCAGAGCAGAGTCCAGATGGGGGCTCTCTACCAGCAAGGCGTGCAAAGGCCCACGTTCAGCTACATTTGTCTGGCTTCCCTAAGACACCTGAGTTCTGAGAGCTCGTAGAAATTTTGAAATTATTCATGTGCTTTTATCTTTAAGAAGAGAGCTGTGGCTCCTTGCTCACAACGGACCCGAGTGGAGGTGACTGTCTAGGCTGTGCGCTACAGCCGAGGGGCTCTGAGTTGGACAGACGGGTTGGAATCCTCTGCGGCACCATGGCTGAGCCATGTGTCCTCTGCAAGCTTCAGTGTCTTTGCCTATGAAATGGGGGTGGTGCCCTCCCACCCGGTTGCTTGACCACAGCAGGTCGGGGACGGGGTGGGGTTGTTGACAGTCACATGTGGCACATGCGGCTCAAGGACTTGGGAACACTCTCTGGAAGCGTTTAGCAGAGGCATCGCCTAAGCCCAGTGTTTAAAGACCAGTGTCGTTTCAGAAGACGGGGGGAGGTCCGATGCTGAAATACTGAAGTTCCACAGTAGGGGCCGAGGGCCCTGGGAGCCAGAGCCCTCACTGGCAGCTTTACAGAGCGGGGAGACCTTGCACTGCAGCAGAGGTGACTGGAGAAAACCGGGTAGCACCGTGCTCTGAGCCCCAGGAGTCTCCCCTGGTCTCCGGGCAAGGGTCCCATCTGGAGTCAGCCCGGAACCTCCCTCTGTGCTGTTCTCAGGTAAAGACCCGACAGCTGTGGGAGTGAGGTCAGAGCTCGACTTCATGTTTTTAAACTTCCTGCTTGTTTTACTCATGAAAAATATTTATTTTCAACCAAGGAAAAATATCTTTCCTTGTCTTCATTAAGGTACCTGTCCTTGGACTAAGTACAATGGCAGAGAGCAAGCCCCCACTGCCTAAGATGAAATCTCTGTGCAAAGCAGCCAGAGGAAGGGTCTGCCAGGCAGGAGAGCGGTGTGGCCCTCACTCACTAGGGAGAGGGTGGGCGTCAGCCCAGGTTCCCTGGGAGACCAGCGTCCCTGTCTCCCCCGACCCACTAACCAGATGCGCATCTCGTGTCTCCCTGTGCCCGTGGGCCCCGGCCACGCTGAAGGCAACAGAAAAACAGCAGACTTACGTTTGACGGTGCCTCGGGACTCCTGGAAGCCGGCCAGCTCGGAGCCCCAGCCTAGTGCCTCGCAGTCCCGTGTGTCCGCCTGGCCGGCCCTGGCCCCGGGGCCCGGCCCTCCCCGGCCCCTGTCCAGCAGCCAGCAGGACCTCCACAGCCCCACGCTGCGCTTGCGCCCGTCCTCCAGCGTCTGGTACACCCAGTTGGGGGTGAAGGCTGCTGCGTTGTTGAGGATGAGTGAGACCAGGGCCACCAGCACAGCCACGGCCACAAGTCTCTGGACAGTCATCGCTGACCACCGGCGTTGCTACTTATCCGAGAAACCCCAAGTCCCGGTCAGCTGCTGTGCGTCAGGGAGAGCGACGCTGCTAGGGGAGGCTAGAGCACATCGCCGCTCATTCTCGGTGGTAGTGCGGGAGGCTCCAGCCGGGCAGGTGAGACGCTCGGAGGGGTCGGTGTTGGGAGAGGCCCATAGGACAGGTCCAGGTGAGCCCACCTCACGGCCCTGCCTTATCCTGCTTCCTGCACCTGGAGCAGGGCCGCACCTGTGCTGCAGCCGGTAGCTGCGAGGCCCATCCCGGGGAGGAAACGGGGGCACCGGCGCGAATCCAGAGTTGTGAGCGTGCCGTCGTCCTGGGTAGCAGAGGCCAAAGGAGGCTGCGTGTGCCTCTCCCCCTGCAGCAGCAGAAAACAGAAAATAACTCAGGAGGCAGGCGGCAGCGTGTGAGTCCGGCCCCAGGTCACGCTCCGAACAGGGCAGGTTCGGCAGCTGCCCCTCTGCTGCCTGGGCCCTGTCCAGTGCTCCACAGCGGATGGCAGGTCCTGGAAAGCAGAGCACCCGCTGCGCGGAAGTGTGTGCGCTCGAGCTGGAGCTCTCCCCGTGTCTCAGCAGAGAGGAAATGGTTGTTTTTGAGGCTGTTTTGGTGAGCTGGAGGGCGTAGCCAACTGCAACAAATAGCAGCCCTGCCACCGCAGCCAGACACTAACAGGATGTGTTTCCTGATGGGAAAGGCCTGGGGAGACTTCTGAGGCCCTGCTCCAGGCCAGCCCCTCTGCTGCCCCCTCCCCACCTTCCTGTCCCAGAGGAGAGGCCAGGGATGCCAGGCACGGGCCACACCCGCCATCTCACCCATTGCCGTGCAGCCTGGCAGGCCGCAGAGGCAGGCTCCTGTTTTGGGACCCAGGGCCTGGGGATGCTGTGGACATCTGGGGGCAGGTGGGACCCTAAGGGCCAGTTGCTGACTTTGGCTACTGTCCATCCACCCAACCATCCAGCTGTTCCCCAGCACAACAGGCACCGCCAGCCCATGATGTGCCAGGCCTGCCTCCATCCCCAGGGTTCTACCCTGGAGTGGGGCACAGCTAGCAGAGGGATTTCTGGGTGGGGCAGAGACCCACGGCCTGGGGGAGCAGGTGTGCCCAGACCTACCAGTCAGGGACTGCACTTGCAGCACCTTCGTTCTGGAGGTCATCCCTGAGGTGGCGAGAAGGGGTAGGATTCTGGACATGCTGGGTGTGGCACCCAGCAGGGCCTGGAGTGGAGCAAATGTGGTTTTGGCCTGGCCCATGCTTTGTTCTGATGGAAACGGTTGCCCCCCACAGCTAGGTGAGGGCCGAGGCCGGTAACTCTGTGCGCCGTCCTGTTGTCACACAGAGTAAGCTGCTGGGAGCGCGGAGGAATCGTCACTGTTTGCTCAGACCCTTTGGCACCAGTGGACAGACACAGCAGGAGGGGCTGGGACGCTGTGTCCCTTCTCCAGAGAGCCCGCCAGGGCTTTAAGCAACTGTGGATGGACGAGAGGATGTAGGTGTCCCACATCCCGTCTGAACTGTTCCTGGCGCACACCCCCCAGGCACCATTCAGCAGAAAGGGCTCTGTCAGTGCCAGGGCTTCTAGAGGGAGCGGGAGGCCTCTGAGCGCTTCCTGCCTTCATGCACTGCCCATGCCGGGGGCCTGGGCCCAGGGCTGCCCCGAGAGCCCCCCATTTCCCAGGATTGGTCCTTTCAGTCGGTTGGGGTGTGGCCTTGTACGTCACATGTGACTGGAGGGGCCCTGCCCGCCAGGTGTGCGTGCCGGAAAGACAGGAACTCTGAGCTCTGTCTCTGACGAGCCTGTGGTGAATCCTCAACCTGGGAAATGTTTGTCCGTAGATTCCCTGAGGGATTTTGCCTATTTTAGGGTCTTTCCCGTTGGAGTTTGTAGATGTGTCAGTTGAGTTTCTTACTACTCTCCCTTCTTTCTTGGCTTATGCCGGATCAAAGTTGCTGCGTCTGTTGTTCTTGTCTGTTCGCTCCAGCCTGTCTGTGCTCATGTTCTCACACCAGGAACGTGACGGGGAGTGCATGGCGGTGGAACGTCTGCCCTCGCTGCTCTGCGCAGGCTCAGGGGTCCTGGGGAGCGGCCCACAGTCCTGCCTGCACGTGTCCTTCTCTGAGCACGTGGGGTGCAGCGTCTCAGATGTCCACACTCCTAAGCACGCAGTGCAGTAGGCTGCCTTGAAAAGGAAAATTTCCCAAAACTTTCCAGTAGGAAAGAATTTATTCCCCTCCTTAATTATATCACTTATCTTTAGGTAGTGTTTAAGTGACTAATGTCCACTAAAGAGCTAGTGGCGTCTCAAAGCCCAGAGGAGAAGCAGCCCTGTCTGGTCCTTTCCTTGGGCTGAGTAAGGCGCCACAACCAGGCACCCACCCACGGGATGGCCTCAGGTGCTCCTTAGGGGGCCGGAGCTGGGAAGTCCTGTGTCACAGCTGCCATCATCAGCCCTGCCCACCGGCACTGCTGGCAGGGCTCCTGTCAGGCCATCGGGTCCCTGTGCCCTCGGCCGTGCCCCCCGGCTTCTAGCTTCTGCAGTGTGGGAGGCCGGGCTCAAGAGGGCAGAAGTTAGGATTGTCCGTCCTGGGAGGAGATGCTGTCCTCAGAGGGTCTGTGGTGCTCACGGCAGGGGTTCCGCCCGAGGGGACTCCTCTTCTCCCTGCTGCTGGGTGTCTTTGGTCTGCCTCAGAGTGTTAACTGCAGCTCCCATGTGTGTATCTGCTGCTCTCATACTCGCACAACACAGCTTAACACAGAACAGAGATGGTGGGAAGATTTGGTGACAGCAAATGTGTCCTTCGATGGGACATCCAGCTGCTAATCTTCTGGTCGCCCACTGTCTGGACACAGAGGTCTCAGCAGAGCTTGCTGCAGCACACGGGGCTTTGCAGAAACCAGGTCCGGTGCAGGGCCGGCATCCTGCTGCCCATCTGCTTCTTATTTCAGGCCCCGAGAGTTGATGAAGTGCAGATGTGCGTGGCTTTCCACAGACCCGCCTGGACAGCAGGAAATTCTCAGGACTTGGATGGGGAGACTAAGAGGGTGTTTACTTCTTGGAATTCATGTCAGATGCACAACCCCCAGAACCCTGCACTAGAGTCGAAGCTGTCCCTAGATCCTTGGCAAGTTGTGTGTGGAGAGAATGTCAGGAATCGGATGGGGGTTGATACGGCTCTGCCAGGACACAGCTGGGGGAGAGTGCAGCACGTGCTCTGCGGAAGCTGCAGCTAACTCTCTGGGCCCAGCAAGTCTGAGCTCAGCTGGGTGAGGGGCCCCTGCCCTCCCTGTGCTTTGCTCACAGCAGCCTCAGCCCAGTGGGAAGTGGGGGGGCCTGTTGGGGCCTGAGGGGGCGTTTCCCGAATCTGTCTGCCTGGCTGGTGCTGTGTGGGAGCATGAGCTTTCCAGAGCCCTGCGTGGTGCAGACTCAGTTCCCGGGACAGAGGGCTGGCGGCAGTAGCAATGTGATGGACAGGTCCCTGGTCACACACGTGCGCAGTGAGCCGTGGCAAAGCTGAGTCAGCTCCTCGGGCCTCTTTCTCCCTCCCAAGAGCGGCCTGGCCCTGGCGGACGCAGCCTGCCCTACAGGAGAGACAGGGCACTTCAGAGCAGACGGGGCCTGGCTGGGCCCATGTGTCAGTTGCCAGGTTTCTCTGCTTATTTAGGTCATTCTCCGCTTTTATGTCATTTTTAAGAGACAGGATCTCACTTTGTCACTCAGGCTGGAGTGCAGTGGTGTCACCATAGCTCACTGCTACCTTGAACTCCTGGGCTCAAGTGATCCTCCCGAGTAGCTGGGACTACAAGCACACACCACGATGCCTAGCTGATTTTTTTTTCAGAGACAGGGTCTCTCTATATTGCCCAGGCTGGTCTCAA
This sequence comes from Propithecus coquereli, assembly GCF_000956105.1. Taxonomy (NCBI): domain Eukaryota; kingdom Metazoa; phylum Chordata; class Mammalia; order Primates; family Indriidae; genus Propithecus; species Propithecus coquereli. The sequence goes on along the minus strand of NW_012148285.1, from coordinate 484,033 downwards.
ACTCCTGGCCTTAAGCAATTCTCCTGCCTTGGCCTCCCAAAGAGCTGGGATTATAGGTGTGAGCCACCTCACCTGGCCTGCTCTCCACTTTGATGGGGTGTGGACCCAAACTGTTGGTTTTCCAGACAAGGCAGAGGAAAGGGAGCCGCCCCCTCCCTGTGCAGAGGCACGTTCCATCCCATCCAGCCCCGCGCACCTGGCCTCAGGAGACAGTTGAGAATAAACACAGATTATTTTTAAAAGGTTCCAATCACGTGAAATCATTTGGAATGGGAGGATAAAAAAGGTCTGATGCCTAACCAGCGTTTTGCTGTTTATGGAGCAGTCAACAGGCATCAGGCACTCAGTTTGTGCAGTAGGCCTGGGAGGGCGGCTCCAAGCCCCAGAGCGCCTGAGACCACCCAGGGCTGCTAGAGAAATGAAGAGTCTCTGAGGAGCTATGACATCGCTTCTGTCCATTCAGTAGAACTTATTAGAAGCTGCGTGGTAAGAACAGGGTATTTCTCTGATCAGATTTCTCAAATTTCCAGGTTTGACCCCTGCACTCCATGTGCCGCCATTCACTGGCGTTCCCAGACCCAGCAGTGTCTCAGAGAGCCCAGGCCACCCAGTTTGACCTGTGTCCCACAGGATCCTGGGCTGGGGCCAGGAGACCCCCACAGAGGCAGCTTTGTCTGGGCCATTTATGAGCAACTTGTCCTTCCCGTGCATTTAACGAGCACTTCATGGTGGAAGACAAGACAGCTTTGGTTTTCTGTTTATCATAAAGAAAGAAATTTTAACACAAAGAAGGTGATTTCTTGGCTGAAGCCCTGGGTGGCCTAGTCTAAAACAGCCTCTTCGGGGAAGGAGCGGGAGCCGTGGCTATGTGGGCCTGGGCAGGTTCTCGGGTGTCTACAGCGGCACAGCTACTGTTAGCGATTTGGATTCTGAAGCCACAAGGATGAGGAAAGCAAACCAAGCTCCATGAGCGAGAAATGGGTGGTGCTGCCAGGGACCTGACCCTCAAGAGGCCCCGCCGCCATGCAGTCCTTGACCACGGTGCTCCTCGAGTGTCCTTGAGGGTGCCAGTGGGCATGAGCCCCTCAGGGTTGTGAGAAGCCCCCAGATGAGGGCACCAGGGGGTGCTGAGCCCAGAGTGGGGGAGGAAAAGTCAGCTCACGTCCAGGTGCCGTGGGCGGGGTGTGGACGCACACTGCCCTGGCTCCCAGGACACCGCGTACCGCCCTGCAGAGGCGCCTGCTGAGCCACAAGTTACCGCATAACCCTCCCGCACACAGGGGCTGCCGTGGGTGAATCTTCCCTGCCCTTGTCGCTCGGTAGCACGCATCGACCGAATCAACTGAAGTTCCAGCAGGACCCAAGCAAATCCAAAACACATACAAAAGGCGTACATTGGCTACAGGAAAGGCACCAGACATGCAGTGTTTCAACCGCTGACACTCACAGTGATGTCCATCAGGGGACGGACCCCAGCCTCGGGACTGCAGTGAGCTGGCCCCGCCACCCGGCACTTCCATCTTGGAAGGGTTTTCGCGCAGATTGCATCTGAGGGAAGCTGAGATGCGGGTCGCCTACAGCGGGGCTGGGCCCTGACCGCCCTCTTCTCGGGAGCTGGTCCTTCTCCAGGCAGCACACACACCCCTGCGTCCCCTCACTCACCAGGACAAGGACAGCGGGCGCCTCTCCCAGATAGCTCGGGCCTCTGTGGCCAGTGGGGAGGGAGCAGATCCCCGGCGCAGCTGCTCTCCACGACTCCCTGCCTGCCTGCCGCTTTATCTGGAGGGAGCAGCGGGAATGCGAGGGAGGGCCTCGGTGAGGACACGTCCCCCAGGGCCGTCCAGCGTTGCTGTGTGCGCGTGCCACTGCAGCACTGCTGGCGGTAGAGGGAGAGGACGCGATGTGTGAGCCACCCAGTCATGGGCTCCATTCCTCAGCCACACGGAACTCGGACCCTGCGGGACCCTGCGCTGGGCTGGGTCATCCTCTCGGGAGCAGCAGGCCCTGCTCCAGGTCCCGGTTGAGCCGGGGGACCCCACACCCCTCGTCCCCAGGCTCTGCCCTCTATTAGGGGAGGTTGGGTGAGGGTCCCCTCCGTCAGCGGCTGCTTTACTGGGTGAGAGCGGGAGGTCCTGTCTTTGAGCCGACCGTGTGTGTGTGCAAAAGAGAAGCCAGTGTTGGCTGAGCAGCCAGAGGGATTGAAGCAGGAGTTTGGTGGCCTGCTCAGAAGGTCCTCCTGACGCCTAGTGGGCCCTATCTCCCGTCTCCCCTGGCCTCAGGAGCAGGGAGGCTGTGAGATGCAGCCCTTGGCCCTGTGCTCCGGAAGCCCCCACGGTGGAACTCGGAACAGTCTCTGTGACCTCCATTCCTCTGGGCCACGGCCCTGGTGCCGGCGTGCAGTCCTGCTGTGTGTGGAGCAATGCCGTGAGGCCTCCTGCAGGCCTGAGTGCCTCGTGTGCTGACAGACTGACAACGGAGAAGGGCCTGCGGGGCCTGAGGCCCTGGGCAGGAAGCTCACAGAGCCCCTTCTCTGCCCACAGTGAGGCTGTCTGGGAGAACATGGCGCGCATGTGCGTGAAGACACAGCGGCTGGACGTCGCCAAGGTGTGCCTGGGGAACATGGGCCACGCTCGTGGGGCCCGAGCGCTGCGGGAGGCAGAGCGTGAGCCGGAGCTGGAGGCCAGAGTGGCCATGCTGGCCATACAGCTGGGCATGCTGGTGAGTCAGAGCCACCTCTGGGACAGGCAGACGGGCACGGAGCAGGCCCTCCTCTGCTGGGCTTCGGTGCAGCATCCCCAGAGGGTCAGGGCAGCAGGAAGGCGGTGGAGCAGGGGCAAGGCAGCCTCTGGGTTAGGACAGGGTCACGTCCCCTGGGCAGCGCATCGGTCTCGCTTCCCAGCCATGGGACAGGAGTGCCACGTTGGCATATGGTGTCTGTCCTGAATGTGTCAGCCCTGTTTGTGGTGTGCTGCATGTCTTTGCCATGAGGTCTTGGGCAGCAGAGGCCACCCTGCTGGCCCCTGGGTGTCAGGGAGCTTCGCACCATGGGAGGCACCAGGACAGGTCAGCTGGCGACCTCTGGCATCTCTCCCGGAATAGTCTCGTTCTGAAGAGTTGGTTTGTAGAGATGGTGATTGCGGTGACACTGCCCTTTACTGCTCAGGAGGACGCCGAGCAGCTGTACAAGAAGTGCAAGCGCTACGACCTCCTGAACAAGTTCTACCAGGCCTCAGACCAGTGGCAGAAAGCCGTGGAAGTCGCCGAGCTCCACGACCGAGTCAACTTGCGCACCACCTATTACAACTACGCCAAGCACCTGGAGGCCAGCGCCGACTGTAGCCTGGCCCTTACCTAGTGAGCATGGGGTCCGGGGAGGGCCGCGGGACATGGGGCGTCTTCCTGACTCCCTCTGGGGTGGCCCTGGCTGCCAGAAGGTGAAGCAGCCGCAGAGGTCCTCAGAGGAAGAGCATCTCGGGGTGTGGCTTTAGGACAGCCTGCCGGCCTGCAGGCTTCAGGGCAGGTTAGAGACGAGCGTCGGTCCCATTGCTTGTGTTAGTTGCAGCAGAGACTGGGCTTGGTGCCTCGATGAGGCAGATGAGCCACCGCTGGGGGCCTGGCCACATGTCACCCTTTCCAGAGGAGGAGCTCTTCCAAGATCCGAGTCCATGATCTGGACTGCGTGTGGGCAGCTCTGAGGCGGGACCAGCCCTGGGCCGCCCCCCGACAGTGGGCGTGTGCCGCCCCGTGGAGCTGCAGGCTGGGAGCACACACCTCGCAGGCCACTGCTCTCACGCGCCTCTTTGACACTGCCTCTCAGCCCGTCCTGTCCTCGTGGGGCTGAGATGGGAAGGAACAAGGTCCTCCTGTCTCCTCCCTCCACAGCTACGAGAAGTCCGACACCCACCGCTTTGAGGTGCCCAGGATGCTCTCAGAGGACCTGCAGTCCCTAGAGCTCTACATCAATAAGATGAAGGACAAGTGAGTGTCCCCACTAGCGGCTGGGGGCCTGCTTGGGTACCCTTGCTTATGAGCATCACCTAAGAGTGGGCGGCGTCCTCTTGGTTTCTCAGAGCTGGTCCCGGGCACCACATGGGGCTCTCCCTTCAGGGCCCGGGGCCTCTCTTGGTCTCTTGCGTCTCCTGTCTGCAGGACGCGTGTTGTGCACTCTGAGGGTGGCGTCGGGGCCGGGGGTGGCGCCTGGCAGAGAGCCCATGGCTTGTGGGTCCCCCAGGACCCTGTGGAGGTGGTGGGCCCAGTACTTGGAGAGCCAGGCGGAAATGGACGCCGCGCTTCGCTACTACGAGCTGGCACAGGACCACTTCTCCCTGGTGCGCATCTGCTGTTTCCAGGGCAACATTCAGAAGGTAAGGGTGCTCCCGCGGGGTCGGCCCGCTGCTGGAGACGCGGCCACTGGGCTTCTTTGGTGTCTTTCTAGGCTGCTGAAATCGCCAACGAGACCGGGAACTTGGCCGCGTCGTATCACCTTGCCCGCCAGTATGAGAGCCAGGAGGACGTGAGGCAGGCGGTGCACTTCTACACGCGGGCGCAGGCCTTCAACAACGCCATCCGCCTGTGCAAGGTACTGAGGGACAGGCCTCCGGAGTTCGGCCGGCAGGTGGAAATGGTGCCTCCTGGCTGTTTGCAGGAGCCATCGAGAGAGCTGTGTCATGGGCACTCCTGCCCCTGCTGGTTCCCCCTCTCACCCCGCCTTCCCCTGCCTTTCTGGTCCCTGCGTCCTGCACCTGATGTTTGCAGGGCCCTGAGTTGTCACTCGGTGTCCCTAGTATCCAGGCTTCCTGAGCGAGTCACGAGGCCGGCTCGTGGCTCATGGTCTTGCTAAAAGGCAGACCCTTCATAGAGAGCTGTCACACGCTCTGCATCCCAGAGTTAAAAAATCACCCCAGCTCGGGGTCTCACTTCTGGAAAACCCTCCGGGCCAAGTATTTCTTGCAGTGCTCTGTAGGAGAGAGCAGGAGGCGTGTGAAAAGCCTGGCCCACAGGCAGGCGCAGGAGGGCATCAGGTGCAGAGGTCGCTTAGCAACAGGTCAAACCAAAGGGGGTAGATCCACACCCACCATGTTCACAAATCGGAGTGGGCCCAGGGCGCCAGGCAGGAGCTGTCCGCAGAGCCCTGCCTCCCTCCCACAGGAGAACAGCTTGGACGACCAGCTCATGAACTTGGCCCTGCTGAGCTCGCCGGAGGACATGATAGAGGCAGCCCGATACTACGAGGAGAAGGGCGAGCAGATGGACAGGGCGGTCATGCTCTACCACAAGGTGAGGGCCGGCCCCTGGAGGTGGCCAGGACCTAGGGGAGGTGGGGGACAGCAGGAACAAGGCTTCTGCCAGCAACCAGGGACATTGCCTGTGCGAGGCCCAGTTCTGGGGGCGCCAGGGCTGGGCAGCTGCTCAGAGCCCACACTGCCCACAGGCTGGCCACTTCTCCAAGGCCCTGGAGCTGGCCTTCGCCACCCAGCAGTTCGCGGCCCTGCAGCTCATAGCGGAGGACCTGAATGAGAAGTCGGACCCGGCGCTGCTGGCCCGCTGCTCGGACTTCTTCATTGAGCACAAGCAGTACGAAAAGGCGGTGGAGCTGCTGCTGGCCGCCAGGAAGGTACGGGGTCTCGGGCCCACTCAGGGCCACCGCTCCAGGGTCACCTTGTCCACGAAGGCAGCGGGAACGACCTGTCTCTCTCGGTTACGATTTCTCAAGAAAGGCTATGGCTGTACCCTGCCGTGGAGGTGAAGGGCCCTGGGGACAAGCTGAGACACATCGCCCACTTCACACACGGCACCGAATCATAACACGGAGTCGAACCCTCCTGTGTGTGGTGTGGGGAGTAAGATACACATAACATGAAATTTACCATTTTGGCCGTTTTTAAGCGTACAGTCAGTAGTGTTAAGTACATTCACATTTTTATTCAACCAGTTTCCAGAACTTTTTCATCTTCCCAGGCTGAAACTCTGCCCCTCTTCAGCACTGATGCTTCAGCCCCTGGCACCCGCCATCCTATAGCACCTTCTGCCTCTGTGAACTTTACTCCCCTAGGGAGTAAGGGAGTAAGTGGAATCAGACAGTATGTGGCTTTTTGTGACTGACTTATTTCACTGAGCATAATGTCCCCAAGGTTTGTGCACACTGTAGCAGATGTCAAAGCTGAGTAATGTCCTGCTGTGTGGACGGGCCGCGTGGTCTTATGGATGTTTCCACCCCTGGGATGCTGTGAGCACTGTTGCGGTGGGCGTGGCCATGCAGATGTCTCGTCAAGACCCCGCGTTCCCTAGACTTGGTGTTTACCCAGCAGCGAAATTCCTGGGTCACATGGTGATTCTGCATTTAATCTTTTGAGGAACTGCCAGGCTGTGTTTCCACAGTGGCTGCACCATTTTACATCCCCACCAGCACTGTGCAAGGGCTTGCTTCTCCACATTCTCACCAACCTCATTATGTTCGGGGGATTTTTGATAGTAGCCAATAATAAAAGAGTATGTGCACTTTTTTTTTTGAGTAGAAAAATCCCCCTAGATAGAAACCTAATGGAGATATAGAAAATTGTTAATCGTGCAGAATCAGCCTGTCTAAGTTGAAAGATCGTTCTTGCAGCCAGAAGTAGGCGTGCAGCTTTGTGTCTCGCTATGGAGCAATTTCAGAATTCCTGGACACACTGCGTTCCTGGTTAGAAAGGCCTGTCCTAGGGTAGTCTGCAGGCCGACTCTGGCCCAGGAACAACACCAAAGAGTTTTCTCTCACTTAAAGACGTTGATTCTGTAGCTTTGCAGTAAAACTAGGTGAAGCAGAACAGCCAGGAAAAATCTGGGAAAGACGACTGAAAGGTGATAAAACACCCAGAGAGTAAAAGACATCACAGAAAATCCAAAATGTTCGGGGTTGGTGCATGAACAGGTCTACAGATCAGGGGGAATATTCGAAAATCCAGAAACAGAGCCAGGGCATGAGTCCATTTAGTGTGGGATGAGGGAAGTGCATGGCGCAGGGGAGGGGCGGGCCACTCCGGCAGCGTCGGCGGGGTCGGTGCGCCCAAGTGGTCATTTGGGAAAACTCTATGTCGGAGTAAATTCCAGAGAGGTCCGAGATTCGGGTGTAACAGTGGAACAGCCCCAGTCCACCTTTCAGCGTCCTGCACAGTCTCGAAGGAGGGGAGGCTTGTTCTGAGTATGGTGTGAAACCAGCCCAAAGCCGTAGTGAGGAAGACTGATCAATTCAACCAAACACACATTCGGATATAGCACTTGGGGAAAGTACCATAAACAAGGTGAAAATAAATAGTAAAATGGGCAAAAATATATTTTACCTCTATCCCAAAAGGCTAATTTTCTTAAAATTTGTCAAGTTCTTATAAACCAATAATAAATTTACCAACAACTCAAACGGAAAAGGCAAAAAATGTGAACGGTTTGTTAAAAAGGAAATGTGAGTGGTTGCTTAATATACGATGCTTAGCCTCATGCATAAAGAAATCACAGATCAGAGCTCACGGAGGTGCCGTTTCTCATGAGCCGGACTAGTCAAGGTGAAAAGGTTACAAAACCCTATATTGGCTCAGAACGATCACTCAGGCACCGTGGGCAGAAACATCAGTCACAGGTAAAATTTACACCTGCAATTCCTTTCCTCAGGGATTTATCCCAACCAACACATTCACACACGTTCAGGCGTCACGTGCACTCACAAGGGTACACGCCACAGAAGTTTTTGTAACAGCAGAGGACAGTCACCCTCGTGTCATCAGCAGAATCATGGTTAACCTTGGCACAGTGACACCCTGTGCAGCAGTCAGAGAGCGCGTGCTAGTGCCTCATGTGCTGAGGTTGAATGATCTCCAAGACAAAATCCTTTTTTTCTAAGACATGCCTTTTTTTTTTTTTTGAGACAGTCTCACTGTGTTGCCGGGGCTAGAGTGCCATGGCGTCATCCTAGCTCACAGCAACCTCAAACTCCTGGGCTCAAGCGATCCTCCTGCCTCAGCCTCCCGAGTAGCTGGGACTACAGGCATGCGCTACCATGCCCGGCTAATTTTTTCTATATATTTTTAGTTGTCCGATTAATCTCTTTCTATTTTTAGTAGAGACGGGGTCTCGCTCTTACTCAGGCTGGTCTCGAACTCCTGAGCTCTAATGATCCACCCACCTCGGCCTCCCAGAGTGCTGGGATTACAGGCATGAGCCACCGCGCCCAGCCTAAGAGATGTCTTTAGGTGAAGAATATAAAATTGTTTTGGTTCGAGTTGATGTTAGAAAAGAAAAAAGAATATAAAATGTTTTCTTAAAATTTTAAGAAAATTAAAACTCTAGGGGGAGGGGGACCAGCACACTCAAGCTGTGTCCCTCTGCCAATTAAAAAAAAAAAATTAAAACCCTTAATTTAAAAAATTCTAAAAAAAATTATAGAAGAAAATGAATTACCAGTTTCCTTTTTCTACCACAACAAATACCATATTCATTTGAGCTCCGTGTTTCCTTCATTACGTTCTAGAATAGTAACGTTCATAACGTGAGAGAAAGTAACATGAACGAATCCAGACAGCGGCCACCACCGAGCCGTGGGCCTGGTTTCCTTGGGGGTGGCGGGTGCAAGGGCGCCACTTCGGCCTCGGCGCCCCTCGGCTGCTCACGGGCACAGCCCCCTCGCGGTTTCCTTGGCACCTTTGCAGTACCACGAAGCCCTGCAGCTGTGCCTGGAGCAGAACATGACCATCACCGAGGACATGGCCGAAAAGATGACCGTGTCCAAGGACTCCAAGGACCTGTCTGAGGAGTCCCGGCGGGAGCTGCTGGAGCAGGTGGCCGACTGCTGCATGCGCCAGGGCAGCTACCACCTGGCGACCAAGAAGTACACGCAGGCCGGGAACAAGCTGAAGGTGAGCGTCCACCGGCTGCTCCCACTCATGGTCACGTAGACCACGGCCGCTGTGCTTTCTCCGTTTGCCTTTGTGCGTAATCAGGGGGGGCAAGAGGTCAGAGCTCTCTTACTGAGAAGCCCCGAGCCACTCTTTTTGTGAAGCCAGACTTGCAGCATCGTCAGGTGTGAGCGCGTCCCCAGGTCCCCCACCCGCGCACCTGAGCCCCAGCTCTCTCTGCCCAGGCCATGAGAGCGCTGCTCAAGTCTGGAGACACAGAGAAAATCGTGTTCTTCGCGGGCGTCTCCAGGCAGAAGGAGATCTACATCATGGCTGCCAACTACCTGCAGTCCCTGGACTGGCGGAAGGAGCCGGAGATCATGAAGAACATCATCAGCTTCTACACCAAGGGACGTGCCCTGGACCTGCTGGCAGGCTTTTATGATGCCTGTGCCCAGGTACAGACCCTCCTTGCACTCCGGCACGCCCGGCTCGGGTCGTGGGAGGCCTGGGCCTCGCTGGGTCTTGACATTCTCCCCGTGCAGGTGGAAATCGACGAATACCAGAACTACAACAAAGCCCACGGGGCGCTGACCGAGGCCTACAAGTGCCTGGCCAAGGCCAAGGCCTCCAGCCCACTGGACCAGGAGACCAAGCTGGCTCAGCTGCAGAGCAAGATGGCGCTGGTGAAGAGGTTCATCCAGGCCCGCAGGTGCGTCCCCGGAAGACTGGGGCAGGCAGCTGGCCCGCTCCACCCCGCAGGCCCCCTTCACTGGGAGAGTGACGCTGGCAGCAAGGAACCAAACCAAATATTCGCTTCTGACTAATGTTCTTCAAAGGAAATCCTTGGGCAATGAGATAGGAACCCAAAGGTCATCTCTGTTGCTTAAGATACATCTGAGCTCCTCTTGGAGAATTCTCTTGGAACCTGGGCACAGTCTTGGGAAGATTGTTCTGGAAACAGAGACATTGAGAGAGAAATCTGATGGGGGAGGGGAGGAGGAGGCGATTTGGGTGAAAAGACGTGTCCAGGGGCAGGTGTGCCCCCTGCTCAGGGCAGGCAGGGGTCAGGCAGGTCACCCTGAGTGAGGGACTGTCATGTGACTCAGGGTGGCTGGGGCCATGGTGACCAGCAGGCTCCCACCTCTCCTTGGTGCCACTGCTGCCAGGCTCCAGGCCTGTGGGGGCCTGGAGCAGGCTGGGCAGTGCGTCGTCTCAGTTTTTAGGAAAGGCCAAGAATATAAATTTTTATATGATACCTCCCGGTGTTTATCTATGGGCAGATAATTCTGGGGGTTGCCACACCTGAGCAGACATCTGTGGGTTCCTGGGGCTCAGCATCTGCTGAACTAGCAACAGTGTCTTCTTGTCTGAGAACATCCTTTCAGAAGGAGAGTTCCAGAAACGGTGTTGAACAGTGTTGTGCAAAGTGGGGTTCGTTGGAGAGCACTGTCCACTAGCACGTGTAGATTCTGGAATATCTGCATATAGCAGGTGCCTGCTGATCCTGGGAGGTGGGAGGCAGGACTGAAGGAGAATGGGCAGCAGGTGGTCATATGCGAGAGCGCAGGGCATGTGGGTGGAGGGCGGAGGATGTGTGAGGGGCAGGGTGGCCGCCCCCCAGGGCTCAGGGGTCTGAGGGCAGGCCAGGCAGCTGCCTGGAGTGGCCGAGACAGGGCACGGCCGGATGGACCCTGGACCCTCCAAAAGGGGGAGCCTGAGCACTTTGCAGCTCCAGGCACCTGCCCTGGACCAAGTCGTGTCTCAGCGGCTGGCGGGCAGGCTCAGCCCCGGTCTTGCCCAGCTCACATGCCACACCCTGCTCTGCCGCCCACGCCGGGTCCCACATGCTGGCCTGTGTCCAGGCCAGCTCCTCTGCTTCGAAGGTTCCTTTCAACTGTCTTCGCAAGGTGGTGTGCCGCTCTCAACACACCCCATCCACACACCCCACGTCCCTCTGGGCCACACTTAGCCTAGAGGTTTCTATCCCTTCTAGGCTGTCCCTTGGGCGGGAACTGATTGTTAGAAGTCTTTGATCTTGGTGTGCAAGCACAGGACCCGGCACTGCAAGTGGTCAGTAAGAGTTTGTTGAATGAATGAATGAATGAAGAACAAACTAAAAAATTAATTAACTTAATTTGTGGGAATTAACTTCACAGAAAACTTCCTCCTACCACTCCCCAGGACCATGTCCTGCTGTGCCCTCTGACAAGCAGCACGTGTTCAGGGGTTCGGGGCACAGGCCTCATCTCTGCTCTCTGCAGGACATACACGGAAGACCCCAAGGAGGCCGTCAGGCAGTGTGAGCTGCTTCTGGAGGAACCAGACCTGGACAGCACCGTCCGCATCGGGGACGTCTACAGCTTCCTGGTGGAGCATCACCTGCGGATGGAGGAGCACCAGATGGTGAGGCCGGCACTGCTCACCAGGAGCGTCCTGCCACACACAGCTCTGGGACTGTGTTTCAGGGCTCACTCAGATGTCATTAATTTTCTTTTAGTAACAGGCTCACTTTGTTCGTTTTTGAGAAAATACCTGCCACATACCCAAGTCTGACTAACCACAGTTTATCTTTCAGTCATTTAAAAAAAAAATGGTGTTCTTGGATGGGCGCAATGGTGTCACGCCTGTAATCCCAGCACTCTGGAGGCCGAGGTGGGAGGATCGCTTGAGCTCAGGAGTTCGAGACCAGCCTGAGTAAGAGCGAGACCCCGTCTCTACTAAAAATAGGAAAAATAAGCCGGACATGGTGGTGCCTGTAGTCCCAGCTACCTGGGAGGCTGACGCAGGAGGATCGCTTGAGCCCAGGAGTTTGAGGTTGCTGTGAGCTAGGCTGACGCCACGGCACTCTAGCCAGGGTGACAGAGCAAGACTCTGTCTCAAAAAAAAAAAGGTGTTTCATGTAAAAGTGGCTAATTTAGCTCACAACTTACTTAGCTGCACAAGTGTTTTTCCTCATCTTCACCAACACTCTTTTTCATTTTAGCCATCTTAGAGGATGTCTGTCTCATTGTGGTTTAAATTTACATTTTCTTGATGACCGATGATGTTGAGCGCCTCCTCATGTGCTCATTATCCATTTGTGTGCCTTCTTCCATGAAGTGTTTAATCTTTTCCCGTCATTTTACTGAGTTTTTAACCTTATTGTTGTGTTCTTTATGTACTCCAGATACATTCCCTTTGTCAGATACATGATTTGCAAATATTTTCTCCCAGTCTGTGAGGAAGTTCCCTTTTATTCCTCTCTCCTCTCCTTCTGAAAATCCACTTACTTGTATATACAGTGTTGTCACTGTCCCCTGCTCAACTGATACTTTCCTTTTTTCCTAGGTTTTTTTCTCTTCTTCATTTTGGGTAGTTGCTATTGCTTCAAGTTCACCAGCTCTCCTTCGGTAGTGTCTACTCTTGTTTTAATCCCATCCCTATTTTTCATCTCAGACATTATAATTTTCATCTGACTTGGCTCCTTCCCTGTATCTTCCAGGTCTCTCTTTATCATGCTTGTGCTTTTCTCTGCCTTCTTGAGCACATGAAGTCCATTTATAATGGTTTTCATGTTCTTGTCTCCAGACTCTGTTGTGTCAGTTCTGGATCTGTTTCTGTGGATTGAGTCATCTTATTATGGTTCATATTTCCCCGCTTCTTTGCATGCTGGTAATTTTTCATTGATTCCAGACACTGAAAATGTTTTAACTGGTTGGATGGTGGAATCTGTGTGTGTGTGTGCGCATGTGTGTGTGTGTATTCCTTTTTTCTTTATTTCTTTCTTTTTTCTCTTTGCAGTCTTCCTCAGAATGCATTTTCTTTTAAATGGTTTTTAGCCTTGTTCTGGGGTGAGGTTAAGTTACTTGGAAACAATGTGATTCTTTTGCAGCTTGCTTTTTAGCTTTGTTAGTTGGATCCCGAACAGGCTTGTGTCTAGGGCTAATTTTGCACCACTACTGAGGGGTCTGCTCTACTCAATGCCTCGTGTATGGGGAGGTCTTCCCCTCTGGCAGGTGGGAGCATGAACTATTCCTGACCATGTATGATGAATCTCTGGGGTTGTTCTGCCTGATCACTTCCAGTGGTTTTCCCTGGCCTCGGTTACCTTCTTCACACACAGGCACTACTGTTTACTCAGCTGGAGACTCAGAACCCTCTGCAGTTCTCCAGAGTGCTGCTCTGTCTCTCTGCTCTCTCCTGTCCAGTCCTCTACTCCATGAGTTCCAGCTGCCTCGGCCTCCCCAGACTCAGAACCATCTCCTCTGCGTAGACAGACTGCCAGCTGTTTGGTTACGCTCTCCCTGCACTGTGGCCTAAAAACTCTCAAGGCAGTAAGCTGGGTGGCTGAGCTGATCTTTATGAAATGTCCCCCTTTGTCTCTGGTCTTCTGAAGTGTCCCTACGCTAACACTAGCATGGCTAGCCTGCTGTCTCATGCTTACTATTGCATGGCATATCCTCTTCCTCCCTTTACCTTTGCTCATCTGTGGCATTGTATTTAGAGTCCCTTGCTGGTAGACAGCATATAGTTGGGTCTTTCTAAAATCCTGACAATCTGCATTTCAATTGGAATGTTTCATCCACTTATATTTAACGCAATTATTTATGTGGCTTGATTTTAGTCTATCATTTTTGTTTGGCTTGTCCTATCAGTTTTTGTTGTTCCTTTGAACTTTCTTTCCTGTTGTCTTTTCAATTAAGTGAGTATGTTTTAGAATTTCCTTTTATCTATCCTGTGAACATTTTATCTTTTTATTGTTTTGTTTGTTTTATTGAGACAGGGTCTGTCACTCTCTAAACTGGGCTAGAGTACAGCAGTATCATCATAGCTCACTGCAGCCTCAAACTCCTGGGCTGGGCTCAAGTGATCCTCCTGCCCAAGCAGCTGGGATTATAGGCACATGCCACCATGCCCAGCTGATTTTTCTATTTTTTGTAGAGATGTGGTCTTGCTGTGTTGCTCAGGCTGGTCTCAAACTCCTAGCCTCAAGCAATCCTACCGCCTTGGCCTCCCAAAGTGCTAAGATTACAGGTGTTGGACACCGACACTGGCCTCAGCTTTCTATCTGTATCTCTCTCTCTTTGCATTGTATTTTCAGCGCTTACCCTTGGGATTGCCATAAACATTCTTACCTTATTACTGTCTGCTTAGAGTTAATGTCATACTACTTCATGAACTGTGCATATATATAGGTCCATTTACCTACTCACATCCCCACCTATATTTATCATAATAATATATAACATCAACATATATTATAAATACTATCATAGTACTATAGTACTATAAGTACTATCATAGTTTTTGCTTTAAACAGTCAAATTTATTCTAAAGAAATTAAAAGGAAAGAAACAGCCTTTTATGTTTACCTACATATTTATAATTTTTGGTGTTTTTTCTTACCAATGATTCAGATTTTCATGTGGTATCATTCCTCTTCAGCCTGAAGAACTCCCTTTAGTATTCTTTCAAGTACAGATCTCCTGATGATGAATTTTCTTACTTTTCATTAATCCAAAATGTCCTTATCTTGCCTTTATTCATTAAGGTTATTTTCATCAGATAAAGAATTCTGATTTGACAGGTTTTCCCTTTCCATACAGGGATGTCTTTCCTCTATGTTCTGGCCTCCATCGTTTCTGGTATGAAGTCAGCTGTCAGCAGTGTCACCTCGCCCTCATATGACGTGTCTCTCCCCCTCTCCCCACCTTGCTGGCTGCTTCATGATTTTCTTTCTATTTGGTTTTCAGCAGTTATACAATGATGTCTCTAGGTGTTTTCATTTTATTTATCCTGAGCTTCTTGGCATTGTAAATTTATGTCTTCTACCAAATTTGTGAAATTTGCTATTATTTTTCTCCCTCATTCTCTTTCTCCTCTTGTGGGACTCCAATTAAGTATCAGTCCTCTCACATTAAGTGGACATACATTTGTGATTACTATTCATCATTTTCTATCTTTTTTTTCTTTCTGTTCTTTGGATTAGATAATTTATATTGAACTATCTTCAAATCCACTGATTTTCTTTAGCTATCTTCACTCTGATTTTAACCTCTCCAGCAAATTTTTTATTTTAGATTTTGTGTTTTTCAGTTCTAGAATTTCTTTGTTAAATTTCCTATTTGTTCATTTGTTAAAAACATATTTTCCTTTATATCCTCGAGCACAGTTAAAATTGCTGCTTTAAAATCTTTGCTACTAATTCTATTATCTGGATCATATAGGGTTGATCTCCATTATTTACCTTTTCTCTTGCATATGGGTCATGTTTTCCTATTTCTTCTTATGTCTAGTAACTTCTTTGTATTGTGAACATTGTGGATAATCCATTGTAGAGACTTTGGATTCTGTTACATTCCTTCAAAGAGTATTACTTTTAAAAAAAAAAAAAGTGTGTTTTATTAGGCAGTCACCTTTGTTCAACTCAAAGTCTAAACTCTTTCTCTTGTGGTGGACAGCAGCTGAAATCCCTGTTCAATACCTGTAGCTTCAGTTTGACTCCTTGAAGTCTGCCCACACCCCCACCCCCACCCCCACCCCCATGCATCGTGCAGGGTCAACTAGTGAATAGAGCAGAGTTTATACTCAGAATTTGGGCTCCCCTGTGACTTGCTCTATTCCAGTATTTCCGCCCTCACATTCCAACTGCTGCAGTCAACAAACATTTTTATTTTGGTTCTTTAAGCCAGATGAGTGCAGGTTTCTTTGTGCCTTCTCCAGGCCCACAGTGGCCCTGACTGGGGCCTGCCCTGAGGCAAGAAGTTACAAGCAGGAAACTCACCCAGTGCTACCCTCTTCCCCCGTCTGCTGCCTGCAGCTGTTCTCCCTTGTATGTTTGCCCAGGGTTCGTCACTGTCGGGGAGCAGTGACCTAGTATGACCTACGCTGCCATGATCAGAAGCCTCTCTCCTCATTCTTTTTCAGTCATAATTCTACGGTAGCCAACAAAAAATTCCACCCATCCACATTTGCCCTTCATGTTCCCAAGGACAGAGATACACGCAGACCTTGCTGCACCAACGCTCTTCCTATGGGGGTCGTGTTCCCCGAGCAGACAGATCTGGGGGCATACAGTGCCCAAGGAGTCTCTGCTTCGTCTGAAGTGCTCACAAACCAAGGATTGACAAACTGCAGAAATGTGCGCATGTCGGCTGCACTAGGCTGCAGTCTCCAGGGTTCACAGGAAAGGTATCCAACAGGTGGTGCTCCCCAAGTCTGAAGGTCAGCACTGGGAGACTGCCTTGTGCCCTACCATGTCCACTCTCTGGCCCCTTGCGTTGTTGCAAGAAACTCAGTCTAATTCCAACAAGTTTTCTTGTTTTTGTTTTGTTCTGAGATGGGTCTTGCTGAGTTGCCCAGGCTGCAGTGCGGTGGCTGTTCACAGGCACAATCGTAGCTCACTGCAGCCTTGAGCTCCTGGGCTTAAGTGATCCTCCTGCCGCAGCCTCCGTGGTAGCTGGGACTACAGGTGCGCACCAACTGCACGCTTTTTGGAGAGCTACAATTCTGTGTATAAAACAAAATGGGACTATAGAGATGCTCAGATTCCTGTATCTTCAACATTAATAGAAAAATCATATTTTAAATATTTCACCTTCTTTATTGTCTCTATGCTTGTTTGAAGCCTGTGGAATTTAGGAATTCTGTTGTTTTTGTTTTTTTTGAGACAGTCTTGCTCTGTTGCCCAGGGCTAGAGTGCCGTAGCATCAGCCTAGCTCCCAGCAACCTCAAACTCCTGGGCTCAAGCGATCCTCCTGC
>NW_012148285.1:427930-466914 GCF_000956105.1 Propithecus coquereli | reverse complement strand
GTCTTTGGTGACTGCCTTCCTTCTGGAGATGCTTCCTTGCCCTGATGAAGCCAGCTCTGCACATGCAGGGTCACAGGCACTGGGCCTCGCGCGCTCAGGCACGCACAGGCCCCTTTGGCCACGAGGTCTTTTCCCATCTCTGACCAGCTCCTTACTCCGCCATCCCCTTGTCCACCCTTCCCTCAACGCTGCTGCCAGACCTCACCGTCCCACGCCTGTTCCTCTTTGCACTTACGTCCCACGTGTCCAGCAGGGCGCCTGGGGCACAGCAGGGAGTTTGTGAATGCCTAAGGAAGCATCTTTTCACGCGCAAGTGTTTGCTCACATACTCCTCTGAGAGTGCATGGAGGGCTAGCACATCGCCCATCCGCCCCCGGGCAGAGGCCTTCTGTACATGTGGGTCAATTGCGGGATGGTGTCAGTGAGTCACCCAAAAAGCGTATTTTCTTTAGATAGGGCCTCAGTTTGTCGCCCAGGCTGGAGTGCAGTGGTATGATCATAGCTCACTGCAGCCTCGAAAAAAATTTAAAATACTGACAACAGGTTACAGTGTTAACCATTCAGAACCTGAAGCATGTGCCGTCTATAGACACCATGATCCCCTCATAAACCCTGGGAAGCATCGGACCACTGGACTCGACTGTCCTCCAGAAGTGGGAGGCTTTCCTCTGACCAAGGGCAGCGAGCTGGGTGCCTTGAGGGGATTTAGGAACCTCTTTCTAGTGAACAAATGGGATGGCTCCTTCGGTTCTCACTGTGGACTAAACAGGTGCCTGGCTGTTACCTCTGCTCTAGGCCTACAAGTACCTGGAGGAGATGCGCAAGAGAATCCCCTCTGCCAACATGTCCTACTACGTGAGCCAGCACACCACGGACGCCGTGCTCCAGGGCCTTGGCCTCCCTCTGACACGCGCCACGCCCGAGCGGATCCGCCACAACAGCGTGGAAGACCACAGGGAGGTGGACGAGGACGTGGTGGAAGAGGTAGAAAATGACCCCTGATGGGCCCAGGCCCCTGGCCAGCCAGCCAGTGTCTTCCTGCTGGAAGCATCTTCTAGAATTTTCCAGTTGCCAGTAGCAGCAAAGGCAGTTTTATTCCCAAAAACCCCTTGTGTGTTGCAATCTGTAAGCAGAGCTGTAGCAGGACACGGGCCCAGCGGCCAGGGCCTGGCAGGAGTATGTTTAGAATGGAAGAGTGTGTATTTTTAAACCATTCCTCTGCATTCCTGCCTCCAGGCACTCGGCAGCTCCTGTGGCTTTTTAGATTAGTTCCTTTAAAGGCAGTTGGATTCGTCTTTCCCACGATGTTCTCCCAACCACATACTGTAAAGCCTAAGAGACTTCTAGAACTTCATGACGCCGCACCCAGAAGCCTGGGGACACCCACTACCCTGTTCCCCACGCCCATCGGATGGTCACCTGGCAGTTCCCAGCTGGCCCACTGCAGCCAGGACTGCCGTGGCCCTCCTGTGACTCCAATAAAGTTTATTTTCTCAGGCCCAGGCTCTTCCTTCCATGCGTGGGCCCTCTGGGCCCTGCAGTCCCAGCCCAAGCCCAGCAGTCAGAACAAGGATGGCCATGCTCAGGCGCCTGCAGCTCTTTTTACTGCTCTGGGGACACAGCGTGAGAAGCCCACAGAGCTGTGCCCTTCCTGCTGGCTCCTGCTGTCCCCCGCTGCTCCCCGATTCTGCCCTCACTGGAGGGGTCGATTCCCCCTGCCAACGCCCCCAGCCCCAGCATTCGCTCAGGTTGCCATGGGCAGTGCCCAGGCCCTTGTGTATTTTTAGCCAAACACTCAGACTTGCCGGGCTAAAAATAGCGGCGGGGGAGCAGGCGGGGGCAGCGGGCCTTCCTGCATCTGCACGCTCGGTACCGGATGCCGCTCCAGACCTGGCCGCGCTTCAAAGCCCAGACGTTCGCCTGGGTGCTCCTCCGCTCCGCTGCTCGGGCCTCCTGCGCTGCGGAAAGGCACAGGGGACTAAGGCGAAGGTGGGAGGAGGAGCTTGTCCTTGAGTCTCTCCAGAAGCAGCAGAGCCTTCACCGCCAGCACCCTGCAGTCCTCATCCGGGTCCTTCTCGGCTACGTCTGCCGAAGATAAGAAGGAAATTGAAATGTGAGGCGGCCTCACAGGGCCAGCTGTTTGCTCCCTTTTTTTTCATCTGAAGTCTTCCTAAATGAGCCACCCGCCAGGCCTTGGGCATGTGGCACCAGCACCCACACTAAGGCCCCATCTCAGATGCCTGGCAAGGGGGCACCGCCACGTCCCTGTGCATGAGCAAGCCCCTGCCCCCTGGGGCTGGGAGCCTGGGCCAGGGGGCCAGGTGATAGGGACACATGGGGCACCCCACCCACCGCAGTACCCCCCTGGGAGGAAACCGGCCCGAGGAGAAAGGCAGGATCCTCCCTGGGCCCGGCTGCTGCGAGACACACACAGGTGAGCAGGTGGCGGTGGCCAGCCCTCACCCTGCCAGACCTGACTCGAGTGGGGGCAGGGTCTGCACAGGAGCCTGGGACTCTCCCCAAGGCCCCGGCCCCTGCTCTGCCACTGCGCCGCACGCAGAGAACAGCGACCGCGTGCTGGGCGGGGAGGGGCTGCCCAGCCCGGGAACACGCAGGCCCAGAGGCTCAAGCTACAGCAGCGCCACGATGCTGTCACAGAGGCAGGGGGCCCAGGAATGAACGAGGGGCCGTCCACCAGCTGGTGGGAGGCGGGAGGTGACCCTGCCTGTGGAGGCGGCCGGGGAGGGGGCCTCTGGGGACCTGGAGTCACGCGCTGCCCCACTCAGGGCGGCGCCCAATCTCCGGCTGTCCCCACCGCGCCAGGCCCTCGCCAAGGCTGTCTCGTGCCTGCAAGCCCCCGGAAGCTCTGCTAGTGGGGTTACCCCAGCGCCCCTCACAACGTGCAAGGGGGCACCGGCAGACCCTCGGGGGAGTCTGTGCTGCGAGCGTCTCGTGCTCAGCCACGGCGCTGCCCTGACCGCAGGGGACGAGGCTGCACCGTCCGGACGCCCTGCATGCCCCGAGCTAAGTGACTGCTGGGGACCAGTGCTCCTGTCCCCATAAGGTCTCCAGACAGCTGGGACGCAAGTGCTGCGTCCTTGGGGAAGCAGGAGGCCCGTGGCCGGGAGGAGCGTGGCACCCTGCCCCCGACGCTGGCGGCTCCCCCCAGCCATGGAGAGAATCGTCATCCTCACTGCAGCAGGCAGGACGCTGCCTGGCAGGTCAGTGGCAGCTGAGGAGGGAGCTGGGTGGCTCCAAGGGGACATCACCTGAAGGGCCCTCACTCCCCCTTGACAGAAGGACCCCCCCCCCAGCACCTGCCCCGCTTCTCGGAGACACAGGCTCTGGCGCTAAGACGTATGCGCACTCGGCCACCACTCTGAGCACAGAGGCCTGGGACAGGGAGGGCCCCGCAGCCCCATGCTCTGCTCCCACGGGAAACGCCCGTTCACACCCGACGCACTCGGCAGCCCCTCGAGCAGGGGGCCAGGACTGCGGCCCGAGCAGGAGCCCACGCCCAGGTGGGGAAACAGCGGGGGCAGAGCAGACACCGGCCATCCCCACGGGGAGGATGACCTCACCCCAAGGATCCCACGAGCGTCCCCAACACGGGTGTCTGCACACAAGTCCCTGAAAAGGAGCCGGCTTTGGCCAGGACTGTCCTGACTCACCCACGGGACCAGGTCAGTGAAGCCACAGCAAGGGGCACAAGCCAAGCCCTGGACTTCAAAAGCCACGAGGGAACAGAAGGCACCAGGGAGCCGCGCCCGACCGAAGGTGGCCAAGAAGGCGGCGGCAGCTCAGGGCTACATAGGGGCCCTGCTGGGTCCCAGGTCAGGGCTGAAGGGAAGAAAAGGGCCAGTACGAGGATAGCCAGGCTGGACGTTCTCTCCACATGGTGTCCTGAGGGGGTCACAGCGGCCTGTCCTTAAGCCCCGCTCAAGAACCCGGGGTGAAGGGTCACAACATCTGCAACTGACTTTACAAAGAACACGCAGCCAGGCGTGGTGGTGGCCCCTGCAGTCCCAGCTACTCGGGAGGCTGAGGCAGGAGGATCGCTTGAGCCCAGGAGTTTGAGGCTGCTGTGAGCTGTGGTGACGCCACTGCACTCCAGCCTGCGAGACAGAGTGAGACCCTGCCTCTGAAAACAAAAAATAATAAAATAAAAATTTTATAAAAAAAAAGAACACAGGGCGGGCGCGGTGGCTCACGCCTGTAATCCTAGCTCTCTGGGAGGCCGAGGCGGGCGGATCGTTCTGAGCTCGGGAGTTCGTGACCAGCCTGAGTAAGAGCGAGACCCCGTCTCTACCAAAAAATGGAAAGAAATTAATTGGACAGCTAAAAATATATGTAGAAAAAATTAGCCAGGCATGGTGGCACGTGCCTGTGGTCCCAGCTACTCGGGAGGCTGAGGCAGGAGGATAGCTTGAGCCCAGGAGTTTGAGGTTGCTGTGAGCTAGGCTGACACCACGGCACTCGCCCCAGGCAAGAGAGTGAGATTCTGTCTCAAAAAAAAAAAGGACACATTGAGGAGGAGCACAGTGGCCAAACGCTCCATGGGTGAGCCCCGGGGGAGGCGCTGGGCGCCCACTCCACAGTCCTCAGAGCCGGTCGGGACTTGGGGTTCAGGAAGGAACACAGTGGGGGCACCTGCCTTCAGGTTCTGCTGCGGGGCTTCCGAAGTGGCCATGACAAGAACCATCTCCCCTGCCCCCACACAGAGGCCACCACAAGACTGTCGGCAGCAAGGAGGGACGTGCCCGTCCAAACAGGCCGGGCCGCGCGCAGGAGCTGTTCCACACCAGACGCCTCCCGCCTGCCTCACGGACGCAGCCCCGGGCACACACACCTGCCAGCCAGGACCTGGCCTCCAGCAGCTCGTCCGGCAGGTCCTCCAGCAGCCTCTGGGCGGGTACGCTGAGCAGGACAGAGGACACGGCAGACAGCAGGCCCCGGCGCACGTAGCTGCGAGCAAGGAGGCGGGAGGCTGAGCCCCTCTGGCCCCTGCCCGGCCCCCGCCCAGCACATTTCCTGTTTGGGAAGTGCCAGGTCAAGCTGCCTCCCAGCCACCTCGAGGCTCCCTGTGGCCTCAACTATGACGCCTCCCGGTCCATTTGTGAGACCCACCCCGCCCCAGCCCCTCAGGCCACTCACGCGTCGCCGTGGAAGCGAAGGGCCCACACGAACTCCAGCAGAGCCTTGCCCATGGGCACAGCCACCTGGGGGCCAGCACAGGAGCGGTAGGCGGGGGCCTCCTCGCCCACCCCAGACCCCAGTGACCACGCAGGGCGAGGGACGTTCCGCTGCCCTGCGGAGCCTCATGCAGGCAGCCCCTCCCTCAGACGCCTGTCCCCGGGGCCAGGTGAGGCCCAGGCGCCTGCTCCAGGCGTGGGGCGCTTCAACCCCGACCTTGCCGTGGGCAGGAGGCCTCTCAGTGCTCAGCACCTTCAACTCCCCCTCCCAACTCACCGTGGCATTAACGGCCAGGTACATCATGGCCCCTAAGGTGTGAGTCAGTTTCCCAAGAACCAACTGGTCATCTCCCAAAAGGTCGAAGGTCACCAGAGGCCTACAACACAGAATTGAGCAAATGGGGCAGCGCAGGCACCTCGGGGCAGGCTCCCCGCTTCCTGGGCCACCAACGGAGACCCTGGGAAGCTCCACAAAGCCTCTCCTGCATTCAGCCCCCGACCCCACGTGGCACCAAGAGAGCCATGGGAGAAAGTGTTTCCAGATGCCCGGTCGCTCTGCAGGACTGCCTGGCACGGCCCAGCCCTGGGTTGGGAGCTCCCAAGGCCAAGACTCCCACCCCCGCCGCACTGCGACCTAGGCCCAGCCTCTGCGCTGCCACCCACGAGCCGCACACTGTGACCTGGGGGGCGCAGCTCTGGCTGGGGCAGGCCGGGCGAGGGTGGCGTCTGCCAGCACGTGCCACACCAGCCCCACCGTGCACCCTTCATCTGGGAACACAGATCGAGGATGAAAACCTCACCACAGAGCTCAGAGCACGGGAACGTGGCGGAACATTCTGCATCGTTTAAGTTAAGCTTGCAAAAACGGTGAAGGTCAGGACCCGTTCGTGCCCCAAACCCCACTGGACCCCACCTGGGAAACCCTGGCCTCAGGGCGTGTCAGGGCTCCTGTCCCCTAAATCCACAGGCCTGTGGAAAACCCACTCACCTGTCGAAGCGCTGAATGAGGGGGAAGAAGAAGCAGCCGGCCACGGAGTTGAACGCGTTGGGACCGCCCACGGGCCCCAGCCGGGGCGCGCCCTGCCAACACCACACGGCGCTCACGGAGGTGCCCGGCGGCCGCGAGCAGCCCTCCCACCCACGCAGGACGGGCACAGCCGCGCAGCCCCAGGCCCTGTGCCGACGGCGACGGGACTCGGGCTAGCTCGGCTCAGACCAGGGATCCCAGCCTCGCGCTCGGACGCTCAGGGCTGGACAGTGCCCGCGGTGGGGGCTGCCCTGCGCGCTGCGCGGCTCTGAGTGACCTCCCTGGCTCCCCCCCACCCAGCCACAGCCAGAAGTCTCCAGAATTCCCCACACATCCCAAAGTGGGGCGAGACCACTCTCGGCCTAGATCGACCCCAACGACAGAGCACCCGCGGGTCGCCCGCTTCTGAGCTGCATCCTGGGACCAGTCTGACCGTCCTGGAGCACTGTCACATCCCTCGGTTTGCACCGTGACCCTCCCTGCAAGACCACCGGTGCTGGCGCCACCCGCCCCCTGCTTGCAGACAGCGCCTGGAGCTAACTGGCCACCACAGTGCCCCTGCCCGCGAGGCTGACCTTGGAGAACCGCCGGGTCTTGCTTCTGATCCGCTCCTCCACCGCCAGCCGCCAGTCGGGAGCCGCGGCGCTGCCAGGCTGAGAGGCGGCCAGTGGCGGCGAGCAGTAGGTGCCAGGACCAGGGTGGCCGTGCTGTGCAGCCCTCCTGAGGCGGCCAGGCCGGGACAGCTCCTGGGCAGCCAGGGTCAGGACCTGGAGGGCCGGAGACACCTGGGCAGTCCCATCGCTCTGGGGACAAATGACACTCCTAAGTTACCCACCGAGCATGCACAGCCTCAGTGAACACAAGTGCTGCGCGACAGGGCCCAGGTGGCCTCCCCCAGACGCCACGTCCGCCAAGGAAGCCAAACACGAGGCCACGTGCACATGACTCCATTTCCCCGAAACGTCCAGGGAGGCAAGTCCCAGACAGGACGCGGGCTGGGCGGGAGCGAGCTTGCCCGCGGGGCCTCGGAAACCTCCAGAGCAGATGGTGAGTGTACCACACACCACCCAATTGTTCACTTAAAAATGGCCAGTTCTTTCCGATGCCCTCTTGGTCCTTCTTCTTTTATTGTGGCAAAACATCACATTTACCGTTTTAACCATTTAAAAATGTACATTTCCACGGTGTTAATAAGTGTATTTGTGTTGGGCAACCACCACCAGCACCTGCCTCCAGAACTCTCCCGTGTTCCCAAATCGAAGCTCTTCCCGGTAACACTCACCCCACCCGCTCCCGCAGCCCCGGCACCCCCGCTCTGCCGTCTCCGCGGCCCTGACGCCCCTCACAGTCCACGTAAATGCAACCCGATGACACGCTGGCCTTTGACACTGGCTCAAGCATAATGTGTTCACGGTTTATCCATGTTGTAGCATGTATCAGAATTTCAGGTTTTTTACAGCTGAGTAATATCCCACAATTTATCCCAAAATGGTGTATTTTGTGGTATGTGAATTATATCAGTAAAACTATTGCTTTAAAGACAAAAGAACTCAGCTGTCAAGCCCCAACTCCGCCACTGCTGAGTGCCACCTGTTGTCACACGCAGCAGGCAGAGGCCTGTCCAAGCCCCTCGGGTCCAGCGCCAAGGGGATTCCTGGACCTTGGCCCTGACGGGGGACAGAGGCCCAGTGACACTTACATCCAGGATGTCCATGCGCTGCCGGAGGCTGTAGTTCAGAGCGTAGAACTGCGAGGTCAGATACTCGGCTACCTGAGTGCGCAAAGGAAGCCGCTAGGACCCCACAGGCCACCCAGGGCTGCCCTCGGGCACCAGACAGAGCCTCAAGCGTGCCCCGCTGCGCCTGCACTGGCCAGGGCACTGGCTCACCCTAGCCGGGTCCGTGACAGTGACGGCCACCAGGGCTCTCTGGCGCAGCCCCTCAAATCCCGCCACACAGGTCCTCTCCTCCAAGTGCAGCAGCACCTTGGCCAGCTCCACGCTCACCTGCACACAGGGTAGGAATCGGGATGCCTGCAGCCCCGGGCCACCTGCCCACGGCCCCACCTGCCGCCCACCCCAACAGAAGCAGCAGCCACTGAATCACACACAAGCCAGATACCACCCTCCGGGACCCAGGACGCAGACAGTGCCTTCCCCCCTGCCCCGCCGCCCCACGCCCGCTCACCTCCCGGGTGGCCTCGGGACTCTTGCAGACGAGGCCCTCCAGGGCCCGCAGGGCTGCCTCCCAGCGCTCCCCATCCTCAGACGTGGTGAGGGCTGCACATAACCCAGATGGGCCTCGGTCACTCTCAGCACTGACCCTGAGCCAGGCGCCGGCAGCCACACCTGGTGTCCTGCTGAGGGCTTGCTGGCAGCCCGGAGTGTCAGGATGAGGGCTGTCCAGGGCTGGGGACCGCCCCACGGAGCAGACAGCAAGGCCCACCTGGGCCCACACCCACCTTCCACGCAGTCCCGGACATATGCGGGCGCCTTGCTGCTCTTGAGCTCTCTGTCCCCCGACATGTCATAGGGGACAAACTCATCGTCACTGGGGAAGGAACAAAGTGGACACAGAAGCGCCCACAGCCCATGAGAAGCAGCCCCAAGAGCTGGCTCAGCGCCCCCTCCTCCCTCCCAAAAACACGCGAGTTCACACCCAGGTCCCTGCAGCCCTCGGGAGGGGCTGAGGGGCGGCAGGGGCGAGAGCTGCAGCACTCACGTGTGGACTAAGGAAGAAAAGAATGGAGTCGGCAGGCCACCGTGGGCCACAGCACTGCCCCTGCCCAGCGTGCAGCGGAGTCCGTGGTGCCCACCCACAGGGGAGCAGGCAGCCAGGGCTACCAGGTCACGGAGCCCTGCCCCTACCTGTCCAGCTCCGAGTCGGAGCCCTCCAGCTGTGCCTGGGGGACACTGCTGTCCACAGCCTCTGCAGGGGTCTCTGTAGGGGTCTCTGCGGGGGCTGGAGCCAGGGACGGGCTTCTGGGGACCAGTAAGAACAAACTGTTCCAGGCCCCCTCGAGCATCCGGTCCCAGAACCTGCTTGTCCGTCAGAATCGCTCTCCCCCTCCCCCGCCCCCGCTCTTTAGCTCCTGTCCTGGCCCCTGGACCTTGGATGCCCAGCACACACGGACTCGGGGCCAGGGACGCGCAGACCCTCACCCCGCCTCCAAGGCGCCACCGCCCGCTGGCCCGGGGGTGGCCAAGGCCCGCATCTCTCGGCTCAGCTCGTCCTCTTCATACTGCAGGCGCAGACAACCGGGTCAGAGACACCCACGGGCGGCATCCCCCCAAGGGGACAGAGGCACAGCCAGCCCTCGCAGCCCAGCCTCTCCCATGGCGCAGCTTCGGACAGCCGGTCGCCTTTCAAAAGCAACTTCCCAAGTGTCCACTCGGGCTGAGGGCCAGACAGGCCCCGACTTCTCCTGAAGGAGCGGGGAGTCCCCCAGGGGCTCGGCAGACGGGGAGGGGACACACCCCAGGCAATTGCTCCCTCCACCCACAGCTGCGCGCGAATCCCCGTCCAGATGAGCCTGCCGACACGTCCAGGGCATCCGCTCTAGGGGAACAGGCGCTCGGCCCGGACCCTGCCTGGCCCCCCAGGAGCTGAGGGCCGCACCTGCGACCCCCAGGTCTCGGCCCTCCACATGGCCAACACGGAGACTCCGCGAGGCTGGACCCCAGGAAGGCGAGGCAACACGGGGGCCGGAGTGACAGCCTCTCAGGTGACCCGGGCCAGCCACGCGGAGGGGACATGGAGGGGACAGCTCGGCTCACCTGGAACCTCAGGGGAGGCCCCTCGGGGTGGAGGCGGGCACTGACGACCTCGGCCACGATCATGCCCAGGTGGCGCATGGCGGGCAGGCTGCTGTCGAGGCGGCACTTCACGCCCGCCATCATGCTGCCTAGCAGTTCTGCAAGCACCAGACGCGCACCCTGAGCACCTCGGGGCGCCCAGGGCCAGGGGCGCCCGAGCCGCCTGCTCACCGTCCCGGCTGTCCCACAGCTCCGCGTCCCCCAGGTGCGCCAGGCAGATGAGCACGGCCTTGCTGATGTAGCGCTGCTGCGGCAGCGGCGTGTGTCGGATGGCGCTGCTGCTGCCCCACGTGTCCAGCAGCTCCTTCAGCGCCTGGCGGGCGGCACGGCCCAGGACCACGTGGGCTCGGCGCCCGGCTCTCCTCGCCAGCACCAGGCCACTGAGGGAGGCCCCAGCACGGGCAGAGCCGGCCCCTCTCTGCCCTGCCCACCAGAAGGTGGTCCCTGCGCGGCCCTTCTCCCGGGGACCCGGAGGGGACACAGGGACGGGCGGGACTTACCTGCAGGAGGAGCGGGCGCCGTTGGCTGTCCATGGCCAGGTACCCCAGCAGGCTCTGCAGCACGGGCGTCTGCAACGAAAGCCGCATCCTGTCTGCCAGGCGGAGACACTCACCGCCCGGCCCAGGTCTCCCGGAGGCCGAGTCTCGTCCCGCCGGGGCCTGGGATCGGCACAGGTCTGGGCCGGCAGCCGTGGGACGGGCGTGCAGGGGCCACCCTCCGCCCCCGGCAAGTGGGGACCCAGGAAAGCTGCGCAAACGAGAGCTCCGGCCGCACAGGGCACACTCTGCTTCTGCACGCGTCACTTTGGACACAAAATTCTTCTGAGGGAGTTTCCATTTCATCGAGTTTTCAGACTGGCTGTACAGAGTGACACGCAGCATCGGGTCTCCTGGACCCCTGGAGGGTGGGAGCCCCTCGACACCATGGGCCCGCGCTGCCTCGCCTCACGCTGGTCCTCCGCGTCCGTGTTTTCCGCCCCAGCACAGTCTGCCCTCGACCTGCGTGTGGTTCCTCCGCTGCCGTCTGACTTTGCCTTTCTCGTCACTCAGGTGGCACCCAGGGGGACGAATCCCTCCTCTCGCGCAGGCCGCGGCCCTGTGCTTCCCGCGGACGCTGCACGTTCAGTTCCAGCCTCTTCGTTGCCGTGGCTCCTCGCTTGCTCCTCCGGTGACTGCGTTCAGGGACGTCCTGGAAACTGCTCAGCTGTCCCCTCTTGCTGCTGCTTCCTCGTCCTGACGGCCCCGCCCTCCAGGACCGTGACCCCTGGCTGTCCACTCCGGCACCTGCGCGTCTTCTCTGTGGCCTCGTCCCCTGGTTTGTCTCTTGCTCCAGGGACTTGGAAGGCTGTGAGCTCGGTCGGGTTCAGGGGCCTTGAACGCTTGGCAGGACAGCCCGGGCTGTTCTCCCCGCAGGGGCTGGCTAGGGCATCTCTAGTCGCCCCCGCCTACCCCCTGAACACGGCCGGGCTGTGCAGAGCTCGAGGTGACGCCACCCTGCCTCGACGCCCGCTGTGCTGTGCCCCAGGGCGCACAGGGCTCCGCACGTGGCGGCCCCACCACGCTGCAGGCAGGTGCGAGTGAGGGTCATCTCTGCCCTGGCCCCTTGGCCTCCTGCAGCCAGACCAAGTCTCTGACACAGTTGGGTGTTGTCACCTCTACTCCAACCCTCCAGCTGCCCCGTCGCACCACGAAGACGCCACAAGGCTCTGGATCTGGCCGCCCTCGCCTCTCCCTCCTCCCCAGCCTCCTGCTCTGCGCAGCCACACGGGGCCCAGCACCAGCTTGGGCCAGCCCGGCCAGTCCTGCTCAGAGGCTGCCGCTCAGGGCCTCGTGCCAGGCCTGTCTCTGGGGGCCACACCCTGCTGCCTCAGGGGTCTCATCACCGTCTTCACAAGCCCCGTGGCACTCGTCCGCCTGGGCCCCGAGCACCTGATAGGTCACACCGTAGCGTGCAGGTACCACGCGTCACACCACGGCGTGCACGTGCGGCATCTTCCTCCCTCCCTACAGCGTCAACCTCACGGGGAGGGCCTGCGGCTCTTTTGCCCACAGTGACACGTTCAGCACCCAAGAAAGAACTTGGCGCGTGGTGGGCACCCGGCAAGTACTGCTGAGTGAGAAGACAAGCCGCAGTGCGCCCCAGCTCTGGCCTGCAGGGACCCGTCCTGGCCGGCGCCACAGCCTGAGACACCCACCCCGCCCTGACAGCCGGCTGGCCCTCGGGGCAGAGCCTGGCACCAGGACACAGGGACGGTGGCAGTCACGGGTCGGGGAACACACAGCCCGGGTCCGGACCTATCAACCCGGGCACAGAGCACAGCTGGCGAGGGCGGCTTCTGGGGGACGGGAGGGTTGAGGGACGTGTGACGCACTGGCCCAGACCCGGCGCCGCGGGGCCCACCAACGGGCCAGACGGAGCCCCTGCTGCATTGACTCCTGCAGCCTGCCGAATGGCGGCGACACGTTCCCTCTGAGCGCACTTTTGTAGCCGCTCTGTGACCTGGGGCAGTCCCGCCACGCGCTTGCTTGCCTGAGTTCTCACCGTGAGTCGGTACTGCAGGAACAGAAGCTTCCGGGTCACCACAAACCGGGCTTTCTTATTCTTCACCACCAGGTTCCCCAGCA
The DNA here is from genome assembly GCF_000956105.1 of Propithecus coquereli. Taxonomy (NCBI): domain Eukaryota; kingdom Metazoa; phylum Chordata; class Mammalia; order Primates; family Indriidae; genus Propithecus; species Propithecus coquereli. The sequence goes on along the minus strand of NW_012148285.1, from coordinate 454,257 downwards.
GCCGCGACAGGACTTCGGGCCTACGAGGTGGAGTCCAGAGGGGTCGGAGTCACGAGCAGGGGCAGGCAGGGGGAGGGGAAAGCACCGACCCAGCTGTGGCAGAGCCAGGATGGATGCTGGGCCCTGCCGCTTGCTGGCCGTGAGCCTGGGGCCAGTCCTCGGACGATCTCGGCTGGCCTTAACCCTTCCTTCTGCAGGGCCAAAATGCAGAACCCCGAGAGCCTGGACCGCGGCTGTGAGGGGTCAGCACACACGGCGTCCTGGCCCGGCTCTGACCAGGTCCAAGGTGAGTTCCTCGTCTAGAGCGGGGGCAGCAAACCTCTTACGTGAAAAGCCAGAGAGTAAATGTTCTAGGTTTATAGACCACACGGTTTTCGCAGCAAGCATTCACTCCTGCCGACGTAGCCAAAAGCAGCCAGAGCGCACCTGTGAGCCAGCGGAGCTTTATTTACAGGCTGAGCAACAACGAGACCCCGTCTGTACTAAAAACAGAAAAAATTAGCCGGGCATGGTGGCCCGTGCATGTAGTCCCAGCTACTCGGGAGACTGAGGCAGGAGGATCACTTGAGCCCAGGAGTTTGAGCTGTGATGATGCCACTGTACTCTATCTAGTTCGAGTGACAGAAAAATACCCTGCTTCAAAATAAAATAAAATAAAATAAAACAAAACAGAAATTACACAGGTGGTCACCACTGGCACCTGCATTTGCCGGACCAATTCGACAGCCAACCTGCAGCAGCAAGTTTGGGGGGACAGGCAGGGAGGGGCTGTCGCACCCCAGGGCACCAACACGGGGTACTGGCTGCAGGCTGGAGCCCAGGAAAAGTAGCCCGAAGGAACGGCAGCCTCAGGAGAGTCAGGGCCCACCCCACAGAGGGAGACGTCGGCAGCAGGAAGAGCGCCAGGCTGCTTACCCTGGAGCGGCCTCCACGAACCCCGTCAGCACGGCCTCCACAGCCCGGTCCGGCACTTGTTCTACCAGGCGCCAGCAGACCCGCTGCCAGAGGCAGCTGCCCTCGGTGAGTGTGGTCAGCCCGGGCACCAGCACGCCCAGAGTCTCCTCTGAGGGGACACAACGGTCCCCTGAGCCTCGGAAGCGGCACCTGCCCCGGGCTCCGGGGTGCGAGCAGGGCGCACCGCCAGCTCCCCGGGTGGCACAGCCCAGCCCCGGACCCGAGGGGCCCCGGACAGCTGACACCACCGACTCAGGGGCCCGTGGGGGATCGGGGCCAGGTGGGATTCTCGACCGTCCACACGATGGCCAACGGGATGGTCGGGGTGGGGACAGGGCGGAAAGCACTGCTCTACTCACGCTGCCTCCCGTGGACACAGACTTTCCCCAGGACTTGAGACACAAAGGAGACGGAGCAGTCCGAGCCACCTGGGAGGGAAAGGAAGACCCTTTACCAGAAACGGCGTAACGACAGCTCCCAGGTGGAGACAGGCCTTGCTCTCGGACAGGCAGGCCCCACGCTGCACAGCTCAGTCTGGTTCCAGCCGCTGTCTGTGCATTAACAGCAAGAGCCATCGATACCGCGCGAAAAAGCATTACCCATAGAGGGTCACTTAATGGTCACGACGATCCTACAAAGTCAGGATGAGAATAACATCTCCGAGGAGGAAAAGAACTGAGGGGACCCAGCCACGGTGGGTCAGCCACGTGGGGTGGGCCTGGGAGTACGGAGCCACCCGCAGGGAAGGGACAGACGCCCGCACCCGTGAAGTGAGCCTTGAGGGAACATGGGGAGCAAGGGGAGGGGCAGGGGCACCAGCTCTGTGAGAGGAGCAGGGCCGCTGAGGCTGACTGGTGGACAGCCACGGAGCCACGCGTGGGGGCACAGCATGGGCGACAGGGCGGGGGTGGTGGCATGTAGGTTAGTCGAGATGAACCCAACGCAACCGCTGCGAGTGTGAGGAAGACGCACTGCACGCGTGTTCTGGGAGCATCAAGGCATCAGCCAGCGCCCAGCAGCAGCTCCGAGCCAGAGCCACAGTCAGAAAAGACGGGAGGGAGCTCGGGAGGTCACCGCAAGCACCAGGTGAGACGAGGTGGCTCAGTCAGGTGGGGGCCGTGCAGGACTCGGGGGGTCTCCCGGGAGCTGGGCCTGAGCACGGGAAGGAGTTAGCGAGGGCCAGGTGGGAGTGGCCCGCGGAGCAGGCCAGGGACGGCCGGGCAGGGCCACACCAGGTGCCCCTGAGGAGTCTCTCGGGCTGTGTAGGGCTCGAGAAAGGTATGGAGGAAGAGTCGCTGACAGGTCTAGGGCCCGGCAGCCACTCCCACGCGGCACTCACTCTCCCCACTCCAGACACACAACTGGGAACCACTGTTTTATCGTTTTTTTTTTTTTGAGACAGGGTCTTTCTCTGTCACCCGGGCTAGAGTGCAGTGACGTCACCACAGCTCACAGCAACCTCAAACTCCTGGGCTCAAGCGATCCTCTGGCCTCAGCCTCCCAAAGTGCTGGGATTACAGGCCCACGCCACTGGAACAAGCCAGGAGCCACCTCTGATCCCCCAGTGAAGACAGGGTAACCTAAACCGCCAGGCAGGGCTTTGTAACTGATCGACAGGTAAGCGAGAGGCCACAGCTCCTGCCCACGCAAGGCAGCCTCCACCCTGCCACCCGAGTACACTGTGGCACCCACAACATGCAGCAAACGAAGGCCAGTGCGACAAACCCAAGGCAGCCAGGGGAAGGGACCTCAGCCAAGAACGAAGATGGGCCTCCCGCCGTTCAGAGCGAAGGACCTTCCTGCGGACGCCGAGCGAGGGGCAGGGAGCGGCAAACCCCACCCTGATGACTTCACCAAATGTCCAGCCACGAACTGAAGGAATCAAGAGGCAGCCCCACCTCCCGACGTCAAAAGCCAGGAAGGACGGAACTTCAGCATGTGGTCACTGCTGTCCAAGACAGGGACATCACCTGACCTAACAGCATCACCCAGAGACTGCAAAGACCCTGGAGGCCGTGGGACACCAGAGAGGGAAGCGGGGGACGACAGTCCAAGAAGATGGGTTGGAAGAGGGACACCGAGGGAGGGCCTTACCTCGCAGAGAGTCCACGACGGCCTGCAGCACCCGGACGGCCTCCTTGCCGAGCAGAGGGAAGTAGTTCTGAGGCAGGAACTCGGCCAGGTTCCCCCGCTGCAGACAGTTGCCCAGGCGATCAGGCAAGCCCACCACCCTGCTGAGCAGCGTCTCACGGAGCAGGGGAAAGCCGGGCGACGTCCGCTGCCGACACTGCGCCTCCATCAGAGCCGCCATCCTGCCCGCCCTCAGGAACTCGGCCAGCAGCTGCGCCATTCTCATCAGACGGAAGCTGGGGCTGAACACATGGGAGCATTGGGCGGAGGCCTCAAAGTCCCTCCCTCGTCAGCACCCCCCTGTAGCCACAAGGACTCCCAGCAGCCCATTACTGAACAGGCAGTCCCGCCAACTTGATTAGCGTTTATGTTACAACTCGATAGTTAAAAGGAAAAACCTTTTTTATAAGCTTTGGTTCTGGTTACAAACAAAATAAGAAAGAAAGAGCCTCTTAATTCCGCTCTTAAACCACCACGACGCCTAGTGGGTGCGAGAGCTCGCAGACCCACACAGCTCCCCACTGGGTGTCACGCTGGAGGCTCCACTCCCCTCCGGCTCCACGCCGACCGAGGCTCCGCGCTCGCTAGCCGCGCAGCCTCTAAAACCCAGCTCCTCAAAAACACGGCATCCTCGCAAGGACCGCAGTGACCTGATGTTGGACCGGGGAGCCCCCTGGAGCCAGGAGTCCGCATCAGACACCTGCCGGCTACGCTGTGCTCCCCTGAGAGCTGGAGTGTCCTGAGGAGCCCTGTGAGTTTACTGCGGTGCCCGGGTGCCTCACTGCAGGGCTGGGAACCAGAGTGGCAGAAAGGGCCCCAGGGTGACGGCACAGGCCAACTGTCTGCCCAGGTCACTGGGCCCTGAGATGTGAACACTCCCACTCCTGTCCTGCTCCAACACAGCAGGACAGAGGACACAGCGTGCGACAGGGAGATACTGCAGGTCCTTCCCACTGCAGAGGAGAGGGACACAAACCGCTTTTACGTTCGGGCATTCAGCTGTTCGCTGGCAACCCCAGCACCTTTTAGGATGCTGAACTCTCACAGAATTTAGAGAACCTGTTGGCCCGCAGTCCTACAGACCTCTCTTATACTTCCGAGGTCCCAACGACCCGTGCTCAGACCCAGCGCCACTCACCCTGCAGTGCTCTCGATGGACTCCATCAGCACCAGGAAGGCTTGGTCGGCCGGGCCCTCCAGGAAGAAGCTGGCCCACAGCTCCTCCAGCCGGCCGTCGGGCAACAGCTCCAGCCAGCCGGGGCTCATCACGGCCAGACGTCTGAGAACCGGGGAGAAGTGCACTGTGGCAAACTCCTCCTTCTCCCTGGGGAGGGCTGGGCTCTCCGTGTCACTGAGATACCGCTTCAGGGACCCCAGGGTGGAGAAGATGTGGCCACCATCCTCAGATGATGACAGGGTGTGCAAGGCGTCCTGGACAGCGAGTCGGACCTCGGAGCGGGCGGGATCCATCCTGCAGCACAGGCCTGGATGCAGGAGAAAGCGCACGTTAGAAAGCCCAGAAGTCTTTGGCGTGAACGCGACTCGGTCCAGGGGTCACGGAGCATTTCTTCACACACCCTCAGGACCCCACCTCCCGCCCCTGGTCCGACCCAACCCTGTCCTCAGCTGCTCCCTGCCCCTCTCCGTGCCTGCAGCCTCTGACACTTTCCACCAAGAGTCGGCTCCTGGGCGCGCGCCCCGGGGACACTGAGACGTTGTCACAACCGGGGGTGCCACTGGCCAGCGACGCTGGCAAACACCTCGGAACCGATGTCAGCAGGGCCCACGCGGGAACCCGGTCCGGCGGCACCTGCCAGCGCCAGCCCGGAGCGGTGAGTGACCTGCGGCCCGGGCCGCTCGCGGGGAACGCGGGTCCCGCAGCCCCGAAACGGCTCCGCCAGGACCCGACCCGACCCGGACCAACCCAGCCCGGCTCCCGAGGGGCCGCGCGCGCTCAGGTCCCGCTCGCCGCCGATTCGCCACGGCCTCCGCGGCCCCGCGCCGAGTTCTGTGGCGGCCCGAGCACGAGCTCCGGGAGCGGGAGCGGGCGCAGTCACCTCGGGCTCTCCGGAGCCTCCCGAGCCGGTTCCCGCCGCCGCTCGCCACGAACTTGCCGAGCGCGCGCGGCTGCGTCTGCGCCTGCGCCGGAAGGCGGGCCGGGGTCAGACGGGGCGGGGCCTGCCCTCCCCACGTGGTGCGGGCCGTTCCCGCCGCGCCGGCTCCCCTCGGTCCTCCCTCCGCGGAGTGACGTCAGCCGCCCCGCCCTCCGCGTCAAGAAGACCGGGCCGGAAGTGAGAGCTGCGTCCAACACGCCACCGCCGGGTGCCTGAGGCTGTGTACGTGAGCCGGAATGAAACGAATTACAAATCCGGCCGGGCGCGGTGGCTCACGCCTGCAGTCCCAGCGCTCTGGGAGGCCGAGGCGGGAGGATGGCTTGAGGCCAGGAGTTCAAGACCAGCCTGAGCAAGAGCGAGACCCCGTTTCTACTAAAAATAGAAAATTAGCCGGGCTTCATAGGGCGCACCTGTAGTCCCAGCTACTGGGGGGGAGACTGAGGCAGGAGGATCGCTTGAGCCCAGGAGTTGGAGGTTGTAGTGAGCTATGATGACGCCACTGCTCTCTAGCCCGGGTTGTCACCTGTCTGAAAAAAATGAGAGACAGAGGACAGTGGGAGTGTTATTTTAGGCAAGGTGAGGCCTCTGAAAAGGAGACATTTGAGCACAGCGCTAAATGTGGTGAATACCTAAGAGTTTACCTGGCAGCAGAAACCTGCAGTGCACATGCCCGAGGCCACAGGTGTGGCCAGGGAGGTGGAGCTGAGGGCAGAGAGGCAGCCACAGCCCTGGAAGGCCAGGCTGGGACTGCGGATTCTGCAGTGCGCTGGGCAGCTCCCGGAGGGGTTGAGGAATGGGTGTCAGGATCTAACTTCCCTAAAAGTCCACACTGGGCGCAGTCAGGAGAACAGCCGGTGGGGCAGCCTCGGCACCGCGAGCCCAGCTGGGCAGACGGAAGGACGGGCTCAGGAAAGAGCGAGTGTTGAGAAGCCACTAAACTCGGGGTGTTTCTTTGGAGGCAGAGCTGACGGATTGGGTGCAGGGTGTGAGGATGGGAGGACAGCACCTTCCTGGGACTCTGCAGGCGTCCCCTCATGCCAGGAACTGCGCCAGTCCACTGCTAGGCTACAGCCCTCTCCAGCGCCCACGGCAACTTCATTCCTCCTTTACCCGCTATTGTCCTGAAGCCCGACATCTGGTAACTTCCCAGCGAAGGGTGCAGGGAAGATAATTTCTCAAGCCTTTGCGTGTCTGAAAGTGTCCTTGTTCTTGCTCCTGATTGACTCCCGCTGGAGCCGGGCGCACAGCTGTAAGCAGAAATGGTAAGGTTTGCTCCTTGGTCTCTGGCACTCAGCATCGCTATTGAGAGGCAGCTCTGGGGAAAGTCTCAATCCTGCCCCAGTGACCAGGCTTTTCTCTGGATGCTTTTAGCATCTTCTCGAGTCCGTGGTGTTCTGACACGTGACAAGATGAGGCTTGGGACCACGCCGTCTCGGGGACGGTGGATGCCCTTGTAGGGGACACCTCGTGATTATCTTAGCACCACAGACTGGGTGGCTTCAAACAACAGAAGTTTATCCCATCACAGCTCTGGAGGCCCGAGGTCTGAGAGCAAGTGCCGCGCTCCCGCTGGGGCTTGAGGGAAGTGTCCCACTTTGTCTCTTCCAGTTTCCGGGGGCTCCAGGTGTTCCTCATGGCAGCATCACTCCAAGCTCTACCTCGGTCTCCACGCGGCCTTCTCTTGTGCGTCTGCCCCTCCGTCTCTTGTAAGGACGCTTGTCATTGGATTTAGGGCCCACCTGGATAATCCAGGATGACCTCATCTCAAATCCTCAATTGCACCTACAAAGACCCTTTTTCCAGGTAAGACCCTTTTATCACAGGTACACAGGTTAGGACTTAGACATACGCATTTGGGAGGCATCATTCGACCCACTACAAAACCTGTGCCCAAAAATTAATAAATTAAGGTTGCTCCCAATCACATTTCCATTGCTTGAGAGAGAGAGAGAGAGAGAGAGCACGAGGGCCGTGCGGGCCTGGATGCTGGATGCCAGCGCAGACCTGGCTCTGTTGACTTCCCAGCCCCAGTCAGGTTCCCTGTGCTGCTCCAGCTTCTGGGGAACATGTCGATGTGCTCCTGTTAAAGCCATAACCTCCTCTCTGCCTCTGAGCCAACCAGACAAGGGTTTGCACCCTGTAGAATGATTCTCCAAACATAATGTTTGCATCTGTTTTAAACTTGTCTCCTTGGGAACCTCCAATTCTCAGAGCCTGTGGCTTGAAGGCAGATGCCTTTCGTCGAGGTGGCAGGAAGCACCTGACATCCAGCCAGGGCGCAAGAAGGAAAATCATTCAGCCGGAGAGCTGGGAGAAGCGTAGGACGAGACAGATGCATGAGGCTGACACTGCCTTCTCCTGCATTCGGGCAGGAGACAGCGGGAGCCTGGTCATTCCTCAGGATGGGTTTCTCGGGGAGGAAGACCCTGTCTTTCTTCCTTATTTTTGTGCTTGTTTATCTATATGGGGCTTCATCGCAGGAAGCTGGCCCAGCAGGGCCAAGGAAACCATTTTTTGAGAGGCTGCGTAGACTAGAAGAACAGGCAAGTATACCCAGGACTTGGGGCGGTTGGTATTTTAAACTGGTAACAGACGAAGGACAGGTATTGCAGAAACAGCAGTGAACGGCAGAGTGTGGTGGAAACAAATGTGGCGTTTGCAGTTCTTTCTGTCAGCTCACGTTTTCACCCTTTTCTAACCATAGTTGGAAACCAGCGAGGAAGTTTGCCGGGCTGTGCTCTGGGGACCAGCCATGGGGCGTGTGAGGGTTGCGTGGGGCCAGAAGCTCAGACGGGATCAGGGGCCCAAGGAGCACAGCTGGGGGTGTGGGGGTGCTGGGGGCCAAGGGGCCAGGCAGCGTCGCTGGGCACAGGAGCTGTGAGGTCACGAGCTGCCTCAAAGCAGAGGACGCGGACACCCCCGAGACTCCTGTGTGGGGTCCACAGACTGTCCCCGAGTGCCCTGCATGTCAGGCCTGCACCAAGTGCTTCCTGTCTAAGCCGAATCGAGCGCTCACAGGGCCTCCCCTGCCGCCTTCCACACACAGGCAGGACCTGGTCACAGCGGTAAAGTGACCGGCTTGTGTTCACCCAGAGCACGGGCATGAGGGAGGGACAGAAGCCCAGGCGGTGGCCCTGGAGCCCCCACCCACACAGTGCAGCTGTGGCCCTGGGGTGGCTCACTGGCCTCTCTGCGCTCGGCCCCGATGGGGCCGGCCATGGAACTCCCACCTTGTCTCATAGAATGGCGGTTGATCCCTACGAGGTCCCGACCATGACCCGGGCACGTGGTAGGGGCTACGACAGTGTGAGCAGGAAAGTCTCATTCCCACCCCGCCCTGGCCCGCGCCCCACACTCGCTCCATGTCCTCTTTACAGTTTCGGAGATTCCAAGAGGCAACCTTGACACACCTGCAGGGCGTCGCCAGCAACCACAACGTTTCCTGGAATGTTGACGTCCGGTTCCGGAGCCTCGCAGAAGAGAGCCAGGCCGTGGCCTTGGCGCTCAACCGGTCGCAGGCCGCCGTGCAGGGGGACCTGGCCCACCTCAGGGCCTGGATGAGGAAGATTGAGCGCAGGAGCCGGAAGGCGGACTCCAGGCTGCAGGCCCTGGACCTCGCCCTGAGCAAGAAGAGTGAGCTGCGGGCCCGGGAGAGGAAGGGGCAGAAGGACGTGGCCTCCAGACTGGCCCGCGACGTGCAGGCCCTGCGGGACGTGCTGGCTCGCCTCTCCCACCTTGTCCACAGCCAGGGGGCCAGGCTGGCTGCTCTGGAGGGGCGGCTGCTCGTGGCCAACCTTGGCACCGCAGCCCCAAGCCCGGCTCAGCCCGAGCGGCTCGGCCCGAGCTCCCTGAAGCTGCAGCGGGGCAGGCAGGCGCTCAGAGCCACGCCTGAGCCCAGCAGCGCCCCTCAGGACTCTGCTGCACAGCCCCAGGGGACACGGGGGCCCCCAGCCTCAGGCGGCCATCAGGCATCTGATGGGGCTACCGCAGCCCTGAGGGACCCTCCTCGGCCGGCGTGGACCCCCCAGAGACCAGGAGAGAGTAAGTACCGCGGCCCGCCCTGCCCCATCGCTGTTGCAGGCTGCCCCAGGTCCCCCATAGACCAGTCTCCTCTGAAAAGGCTGCTCCCAAGGGCTGTGTGGAGGGGACCCCAACGTCACCCTCCACACACTGTGCCCCAGAAGTAAGGGACAGGCCCAACCCTGTCACTTGTCCAGGTGGCAGCACGCGTGCAGTTCCCAGGTACCTTCCGTGGCAAAAGAGGCTCTACAAGGGTGATTAAGTTAGAGACCTCGGGGGGGGGGGGCTCATCCTGGGTGGGGGTCCCCGTGTATGGGGTCTTCAGGAGAGGTGGGGCGTCCTCACGAGAGGTAGGGGGTCCTCAGGAGAGATAGGGGTAGGCAGGAGCGACAGGCAGGGAGGCCGACGCGAGGGGGAAGCAGAGGTTGGAGGGAGGCCGGGAAGGGGCCGGAGCCCAGGAGTGTGGGCGCCTGGAGACACTGTGGAGGGAGCCACCCCTCCCCCGAGACTCCAGCGGAAACCACCCCTGCCGACACCTTGATTCGAGGCCCGTGAGACCTGTGTGGGACCTCTGACCTCCAGAAACGTAAAATAATAAGCCTGTGCTGTTATAAGTCACTATATTTGTGACGATTTTTTACAGCAGCACCAGGAAACGCTCACGGAGGCCTGGCAGGGAGGAGCTTTGGCTCAGCTTTGTGGGCTGACAGCTCAGGTCCCCATTGGGACTCGGCCACCCCCTGGGAGGGCCTCAGCCTTCCCACCTGTGAAATGGGGTGATCAATCTTGAGGTTCAATTAAGGGACGCTGCAAGGAGCCCTCAGCAGGGCTGGCCGAGGGGCAGGGCTCACCGCGGGGTGGCTGCTGGGAGCCCAGCCACACCCACTGGGGTGAGGGGCAGCGCATGCCACAGGGCCTTGTGGTGCAGGCTGGCCCTCCCGCCCTCTGTTCCTAGGGTGCAGCGGAGGCCCTGTGCTCGTTTTCCCGAACGCCTCCACCGAGAACGTCGTCTCCCTCAGCCCTGGCTTCCTCACGGCCCTGCGAGCCCTGTCCTTCTGCAGCTGGGTCCGAACAGCCTCTGGCCACCTGGGCACCCTCCTGTCCTACGCCACGGAAGACAATGACAACAAGCTGGTGCTGCACGGCCGAGACTCCCTCAAGCCTGGCTCCATCCACTTTGTGATTGGAGACCCCGCCTTCAGGGAGCTGCCCCTGCAGCTGCTGCTGGACGGCCAGTGGCACCACGTCTGTGTTCTCTGGACTTCCACCCAGGGCAGGTACTGGCTCCACGTGGACCGCAGGCTAGTGGCCACTGGCTCCCACTTCAGGGAGGGCTATGAGATCCCCCCTGGAGGGTCCCTTGTGCTGGGCCAGGAGCAGGACAGGGTGGCGGGTGGGTTTGACAGCTCCGAGGCCTTCGTGGGGAGCATGTCAGGCTTGGCCATCTGGGACCGGGTGCTGGTCCCTGGGGAAGTCACAAGCCTTGCCACTGGGAGAGAGCTCCCGACAGGCGCCATCCTGACACTGGCCAATGCCACACGGGTAGGCGGATTCGTGCAGAGGGCCGATTGCACCTGCCTGGAGCTCTGTCCATGAGGCCGCGCCAGCAGGGGCCGTGGCCAGGGAGAGGGTGGTGCCCCCACCTGCACTTGGCCTCCCCAGGACCAGCACATTCCACAAAAGCCCCCGCCACCTGCCGTGGCTGTGCACGCCTGCGCCCTAACATAGGGGGGTGGGGAGGTGGACAAGCAAATCAGGAGCTGGAGACAGAGGCCCAGAGTCACCTTTGGGCCACAGGGTGGCATTCTTCCCATCCCTGTGGCGTCCTTCCTGCTGCTCCTTCAGAGCACTGCCGCCTCGTCCTGCGTGGCTCGATGGCATTTCAACACGGCCTGAGCCGGCCAGGCGGGGGTGCTAGGCTCTGACTGGTCTCTCCTCTGAGCATGTGTGCTGCTGTTAAAGTCTAGTTGATTAAAGGCTAGTTCCTTGGGACCGTCCGTTTTCCTTGAAACTGCATAGGTGGCATTTGAACCATCACTGCCTTTTCTCTAGGTGATCGTTGTTCCAACAGCTCTTGTGAAAAAGGCTGACAGTCTGTTTCCTGGCCCTCTAAACTACAGCACACTGCCCCGTCCCACCCCGCGCCTCCCCGGGAGCCCTGGGGGCCCCAAAGTCAACCGGCCTAGTCCTTTTCTGTTGTCCTGTGGTGGCTGGAGAGGCCACAGAGGCGGAGGGTCCACGCAGGGGCAAGCGGTTCAAAAGAAACCACTTTTGGAGATGGACTGGAGGTGCTTCCGGAAACAGCTATATTAAGGTACAAGTTACGTATCATAAAATTCACCCATCGTAAGCATGTGGTTCAAAGATTTGTAGTCAGTTTACTGAGTTGTGCAGCCATCAGCACAATCTGGCTTTAGAATATTTCTGTCACCACCCCCAAAACTTGTGCTGTTGGCACTCACTCCCGTCCCACCCTCCTCCTCCCACTCCTGGCAGCCACAGACCTGCTCTCTGTCCCTGTGGATGCACCTGCTCTGGACGCTCCATTCAAATGGCGTCATGCAGATTACGGCTCTCGTGGCCAACTTCTCTCGCTGAGCAGCATGTTTTCCTTTTTACGGCTGAATAACACTCCACAGTATGGACAGACCATGTTTTGTTTAGTCATTCATCCGCTGGTGGAATCTGGATCATTTCCAGTTCGGGGTTACTGGCAATAAAGCTTCCGGGAGCGTCTCATACACGTCTCTGTGTGGGTGGATGCCTGGCAGTGGAGCTGCTGGCTGTAAGGTAGATTCAAGCGTGATTTTCAGAGAAACTGCCGACCAAGTTCACGTGCCCACCAGCGGTACACGAAGGTTCCCATTTCTCAATATCCTCTCCAACACTTGGTATTATTTGTCTTTTTAATAACCTTTTTTTTTTTTAAGAATTCCAAATTGTGGCAGGTTAAAAAAAAAACATGCATTCACAATCAGAACAGACATGTTTTACTTTATTTAAGTTTCTCTGATGTACATTAATCTCATAATGTTGGGGATTCCCAAAGGTGAGATCCCAAGAATCAGAAGGTCACCTGGTGCCCACAGAAGAAAAGGGGATGGGGAGAGGCCAGACCGCTGAGTTTGGGAATGGGCCTGGTTCTCAGATTCCTCATGTTCCAACCCTCCCCCCTCCCCATTTTAAAAGTGAGGAAGCTGATTAGAGAAGCCCCATGTCCCGCACTAGCAGACCCACGAGGGACGCCTCTTGCATAGGTGGTTTCAGCTCTGCCAGGGCCTGGGCCAGCGCCTGGCCACCCCTCACCTGCAGGCCTGCCCAGCTGCTCCTGTGGGAAAGGTGCCAAACTTAGTCCCTGGAGTCTCTTAGCAGCGTCTCTGCAGAGCCCTTTGTGGGCCCCAGCAACTGCAGGCCTCCCCCAACACCACCTGTGCGTGAGTCAACGTCAGAGACGGAATTTTAGAACTGGAAACCCGCAGGGGTGCCCATGTGACGGCTCCCTGAGTCACTGGCTGCTGCTTCCCCACGACGTCTCACGCCATGGTGAGCCTCCTTTCCCAAAGGGCCTTTCTTTCCCAGTCTCCTCCGATATGTTCTGGAATTCTCTTGCTCCATCTCACTCTGCCTCTGAGGAGGGAGTGACAGGACATCCTTCTTTTGGTCCCTGCCTCTGAGAAGCCTAGCGAGGGGCCTGTCCCCCCTCTGAACCCCAGGGGGGCTTGCTGGCTGCTCTAGACTCCAGGCAGGTTGAGACCAAGAGTTTTCAAATCAAACCAAACCAGGTTCCACTCCTGCCTGCGCCTGGGGCCTTGAATAAGCCAGCTTCACTCCTGGTGCATAAAACAGAGGTCACAGTGCCCTTGTCACCGCCCCTCGAAAGGGCAAAGCCGGGGCATACCTATGAACACCTTTTCTCAAAGAACGTTGCTTGCAGTACTTCAGAGAAAGCACTGCAGAGTCATCATGGGGAAATTCAAAGCCTTGTTGAATCTCCTTCCTCTTATTTTGGGTTTAGTTTTGGTTTTGTTTTGAATTATGTTGGGGAGGGGAAGTGTTCTCTTATCTTCTCAGCCCTAGAGGCTCTAAAGAACTCTTCAAATCTTCTCATTTGGAAAATTTTCAAACCTCGAAAACCTGCAAGATGAATACATTGCACGTCAAACGTATTTATCCTAGAGTCACTGGTATTAACTATTTTTTTTTTATAAATAAGACTTTGTGTTTATCACCATTCGAAGTCTAAATTTAAACAAAATTCTTGGACCCAGGGCTCAAATCCATCAGCTGGTTCAGCTCTGGCAGCTGTCTCATCCCTGGTAGCTTTTCCAGAATGACCACCTTCGCCGTGGAGCCCTGAGTTTTTCCAATTCAAACTCAGCCTTCTCCGGACTTTCACTTTCCTAAGGACGACACCGTGGAAGGGTCACGACATCGGCCAGCCCTTTCCGTGTCTTTCCCGGAGCTGCCGGCAATCAGTGTATCGACGACGTCTTTCCAGGGATCTCTCTGCACTTCCTGGCTCATGACTTTCATCTTCCGGGTTTGGTCGTCCTGTTGGTGCTGAGCAAAAAAATCTTCCCAATACGACTGCCGTGTTTATAAAGTAAAACCAGCGTGGAACGTATGAAGCAAACAACCGCCGGTAGCCATGAAGTCCACGTGAGCGCCAGTCATGATCTGCTGCTGAGCACAGAGCACAGCTTGTCACGGATCATGCCATGGACGTTGGTCAGGCAGTTTTTGCCGTGAACATCCTCAGTAATTAGCTTGAACTTTCTAAATGCAACTTTATCATTCTGCAGATCAGCAAGGCTCACTTCAAAAACAGCCCTTGAGGCCATCAGATGCAATTTTGGTTCCTGGAGTCCTTGTGACTAGTTACTTTCCCAGCACTTCTCACGTGGAACACGCCTGGCCCTTTCCCCTCTCACAGCTCTCTCTCAGAAAGTGGACCAGCCGCTTTCTTCTTGGCTCTGTTTCTGTCACATTTTTAAGGTGCTTGTTTTTGCCCATTGCCATGGTGCTGCTCAGTGAGCCGAAGGCCAATTGTTTTCTCTTTTTTTCTGAGACAGGGTCTCACTCTGTCACCTAGGCTGGAGTGTAGTGGCACAATCACAGCTCACCGCAGCCTCCAACTCCTGGCTTCAAGCGATCCTCCCACCTCAGCCTCCTGAGCAGCTGAGACCATGGGCACATGCCACCACACCCGGCTACTTTGTAAATTTTTTGTAGACACGAGGTCCCGCTATGCTGCACAGGCTGGTCATGAACTCCTGGTGTAAAGCTATCCTCCTGCCTTGGCCTCCCAAAGTGCTGGGATTCCAGGCATGAACATTAATATTTGACCCCATTTTCCTCCTCTCTCCATAGGTAGCTACACATTGTGATTAAGGGAAGTGGCAGGTGTCACACCACAACGCATCCTAAATATTTCAGTGTGTATTTCCTAAGAACAAGGACCTTTTCTGACCCTCCCCAACACAATGATCACATTTGGGAAATTTAACACTGTGACGGCGCTGTTAGCTGATACCGTGTATATCCCGTCTTTGTCAATTGTCCCAATTGCGCCAGACCCACGTGGGGCCTTTACCCTGTCTCCTTTGATTGAGGACAGCCCCTCGGCCCGCCTTCGTCGTTGAGGACGCTGGCATTACGGAACTAACTACCCGCCCTCAGCACAGCGGGTGACCCTAAGCTTGGGCTGGTCCGCAGCGTCTTTTGCGAGACGCCACGGGAGTGAACCGAGTCCCACGAGCACCGCCGCGGGGCTCGTGCCGCCATCGCAGGGGGGCTGACGCTCGCGTGGCTGGGGCGCCGGCCGGATCCCCGCCCTCGCCTCCACAGGGCCCCTCGGCCGCAGCAACAGCGCGCTTTCCTCCGACCGCGGATCCCAGAAGCCCCCGCGCGCGCGGCCCTCGACGGCCGCCGTCGCGCTCCACGTGATCTCCGTCCCGCATCACGTGACCGCCGTCAGGGTCACGTGGCTGCCGGCGCGGGTCACCAGACCAAACACCGGGTCGGCGGCGCTTCCCGGCGGGGTGCCCTCGGCGGCGGGCCATGGCCAACGTTTCCAAGAAGGTGTCGTGGTCCGGCCGCGACCGGGACGACGAGGAGGCGGCGCCGCTGCTGCGGAGGACGGCGCGGCCCGGCGCGGGGGCGCCGCTGCTGAACGGGGCCGGACCCGCGGCCGCGCGCCAGGTGAGGCCGCTCGGGAAGCCGAAGCCTGGAGCCGCCCCGCGCCGCCGCGACCCTGCTCGGAGACCCGGCGATCGAGCCGCTGGTGGGTCCGTGACGCGCCCGGGCGCGCTCGGCGGACGGCAAGGCGGGCCCTGGCGCCGGGGTTCCGGCGTCCTGGGAGGACTCTCTGGTTGGTGTGGGGGGCGGAGGAGCCAGCGCGTTGGAGAAACGGGGTGCCCGCAGTCCTCCCGGGGCAGCCGCGGCGCGGGCTTACGCCCCGACAGTGCACCCCAGAATGGCTTTTCAGGGGAGACAGGTGGCTCTCTGCTCAGGTGACTTTTTAAAAAGTTCTAATGAATACATGAGCAGCTAATTTTATTTGTTCGATGTTTGAATCCCAGGAGATTTTGACAGTCTAGACGGCACAGTTTTCTCTTCCAGTGGGAATGACCGAGGACCTCTGTCTGCCGCGTTTCTCTGGGAGATCAGTCCTCAGTCGGGGCTTTCGGGGTGATCTTAGGAATGACGAGTATTTGTACTCAGCTTTCTCTAGCACTTAATTGAACTTGGAATGTGTAGCCCAAAACGGTAATCAACAAGTCAGGGAGGTTGGAGCCTAAGCATGTCGACGTGCAGCTTGTGTCTGTGAGAATGGTAACGTTCCAAGGATTAGGGTTACGTTTATTTCTTGGTCTATGTGTTTTGTGTTAATTTTGAGTCAATGAACCATTTTGGTTGATTGCTTGGTCTTAGTCTGATCTGCAGTTACTCTTACGTGTTCTCCTTTTGTTCTAGGTTTGTCCTTTAAACACTGATGCTGTGTTTAAAGATTAGGAAGGACATGAAAATCAGACTGCTTCTGTAGAACTTAATCTTTTCCCCATCCCTTGGAAATGCATCAGACAATGAAGGTCAAAGCCAGCTTTTTGCTGGTGGGTAGAGGCTCAGCTCCCTTTAAAGTGGAATCTCCTGCTTTCTGTTCTACGGTCTGTGTGAGGAGTGCTCTGAAGAAGATAATTTGAAGTGGTGGGACCAGGGGTGATTCTTTTCTTCTTGATACATTTTTATTTCTTTTTTCTGTTTAAGAGAAAGTAATCTGAAGTCCACAAGATAGGAGAAAACTGGCTTTAAGAGCCAGTAGGGAAAGAGATTGGAAACCTTGACGGAGGTTGGATTTGGGTTTATCTCGGGACTGAATATGCCTGGGTTTTCCTACTTCTCTTTGCAAGTAGATACAGGCTATTTTGGAAAGAACCTGTTATCTCTTCCCTTAAAAATCATTGCAAGCTGTTTTGTTTGTTGGTATTTAATAACTGATTAGCTGCTGTTCCACAATTACGAAATATTGATCATGCACTTGCTCTGTGGCTGTCTCCATGCAGTTTGTGTAGGACACAGGTACATGAAGCAGTTTTCTTCCCCCTAGAAACAGGCCCAGAGCGCTATGAGGACTGTCTAGGGAGCCCCAGGGGCAGAAGGGGTCACATTGGTGCTCCATCTTGAAGAGCGTATAGTCTGGAATACAGTGTGGGGCACGGAGGGCGGCCTTGCTGGGCACATGAGCTGACTTTGCGTGTGGAAGCTGGGAACTCCAGTCCTAAAGGATGCTTGGCTTGCCTGGCAGAGTGATTGGAAAGGCGGGGTCTAGAGGCTGGCAGACCTGTTAGGCCAGGTAGCCTGGGAAGCCTCTGTACTCCGAGCACTGGACCAGAGCCTCCACACGCCCCAGTTTTCTCATCTGCAAAAAAGTTAATTATGTGACTAGCACTGAGCAGGATGCCTGTCAAAAAACACACTCTTAATGAATATTAGTCGTTCGTTCTCAGTAGCATTAAAAGCAGCAACACAAAAGTGATTCATCTTTGTTTTTGACATTCACGCGTGCCTCTGTTAGCAGCTGACTGAATTTCTTGGTGCTGTCTTTCTTAGGGAAGGATGTGCTCTGACCAGCAGGCAGAGCTCACAGTTACGACCAGGGCCACCCAAGGTCCAGCAGACGGGCTTCCAGGGCCATTTGGAGCTAAAATAGGCAACCTAGGCAAATAACAGCTCTGCAGGAATGATCCACTGAACTGAATGTGAGGGCTTGTCCTGGCTGTCTCCTGGCCCTTTGGGGTTTGTTGCAGGGTTTCCAGAGTTGGACAGTGACATCGTTGGCACTGGCACAGCTGCCCGAGCGCCGCAGTGGTAGCTGCTGGGGGCAGGGTGTACTGGGGCCGGGTCTGTTCGAGTTTGGGCCGAAGCTTAAAGCTCAGGCCCTCGGGGCCACCTGTGGGTTGCTGTTCCGGTTCTCAGGCCCATCTTGCTGGGTGGGGGTGGCAGTCACTGCCTGTCTGGTGCTGAGACAGGGAGAGGGTGAAGTCAGCCCGCAAGTCATGGTCATGTGTGTGGGCAGTGGGAAGCCAGGCGTTTTGAGAACTTACAGAAAGAGTCTGTTTGTTCTGGTTTCACTTAGGGGTTGAAAAAAAGTCTGCTTGAGCCAGGACCAGATGGCTGTAGGGCTGGGGTGGGGTGGGGCATGGGTATTTGAGGTATTCGTAAATACAGGACATTCCTGGGAACTCACTTTGGGAAGCTCCCCCTGAGAGCCCCAGCAGTGTAGGGATCCGAGTTGGAGCCACAGAACAGAGTCTGAGGGTGCTGTGGGGGAGTGCCAGAGACCTGGGGGTGCTCCAGAGCTGCAGGGGAAGGTCCTCTGGTCATCCCCAGTGGCCCTTTGAGCTCTGCTCAACTTGAGTGAGCGCCCCAGTGTTCTCTCGGAAGTCCCCTGCCTCCCCGTAGCCCGACATTGTAACTGTCCTACTGTCCTCCTCCTCCAGCTACCCACCCCATTCCCCTTTTGTGCAGGGCCGGCTGCCTCCCCGAGAGCTCCCTGAATTCTGTCTCCCTGCTGCCCTCAGGGAGCACCTGCCGGGGCCCAGCGTGGGTGGGATAGCGCCAGTGGAGGAGTAGGCGAGGCCTGTGCCCAGCAGCGCGGAGGGCGGAGGGACGGGCTGCTCTCAGCGCGTCCTGCTCCCGCTCGGCCGCCAGGTCTCAGCTTCAATGCTCCTGCGCCTGCAGGCTGCCTGGCTGCATCCGAGGCAAACCTGTCCCTCGTGTTCTCTGTGGCCGTTTAGCAGTTTACACTTTGCTGTGTGTCACCTTGTTTCCTTTGTCCATAGCCGCTGCTAAGGCAGCTTCTGTCCTCGGGGAGCCCGGCACGAGGTGGGTGCTCGGTGGGTGCAGAGCGGGTCGAGTGGAGTGGCAGACAGCCTTTAAAATTGTTTGAAAAAGTTTTTTAATTGTGGTAAAAAACACATATCATGAAATTTGCCATATTAATTTTTAAGTACACGTCTCAGTTGTGTTAAGATGTTTATGTTGTTGTGCAGCCAATCTCCAGAACGTATCACGTGCAGAGTGAAACCCCGCACCCGCCAAACAACTCTCCCTTCCCTGCCTACCCGGCTGCCCGTCTGCTCTCTCGTGAGCGTGACTCCCCTACCGACCTGCGTACGAGGAGTCACATGGGATGTGTCGCCTTGTGGCTGGCTTATTTCACTCGGCGTGATGTCCTCGAGGTCCGCCCTGTGGTAGCACATGTCAGTGCGTCATTCCTCTGGATGCTGAATGACTTCGTGGTGTGGACGGACCACACTGTGCTCCCCCATTCACCGTCAGTGGGCGCTTGGGTCATGTCCACCTTTCACCTGTCATGAGTGGTGCCGCTATGACCTTGCGTGTTCAAGTATCTCTTTGAGACTCTGCTTCCAGTTCTTTTAGGTGTTTGCCCAGAGGTGGAATTGCTGGATCATACGGTTGTTTTATGTTTAATTTTTTGAGTGACAGCCCTGTGGTTTTCCATGGTGGCTGCACCATTTGACATTCCCACCAGCAGTGCACAGAGCGTGCCAGTTTCTCCGCCTCCTCGCCAACACTTGCTCTTTCCTTTCCTTTCTTTCTTTTTTTTGATGGCAGCCATCCTAGTGGGTGTAAAGTGGAGTCTCATCGTGGTTTTGCGCTTCTTCTCATGTGCTTATTGGCCATTTGTATATCTTCTTTGGAGAAATCTCTGTTAGTCCTTTGCCCATGTTTTAATCAGGTGGTTTAGTTTTTTGGTGGTTGAGTTGTAGTTCTTTATGTATTGTGAGTTTTATTCACTTATCAGCGATTTGCAAAAATTCTCTCTCATTTTATAGGTAGCCCTTTCTCTCTGTTGATTGTTTCCTTAGAGGTGCAGAAGTTCTTAACTTTGACATAGTCCCACTTGTCTATAGAATTTTTTGGCGGGGGAGTTGGGGATAGGGTCTTACTCTGTCACCCAGGCTGGAGTGCAGTGACATCATCATAGCTCACTACAACCTCATACTCCTGGGCTCAAGTGATCCTCCTGTCTCAGCCTCCGAAATAGCTGGGACTACAGGTGTGCACCACCATGCCCGGCTAATTTTTCTATTTTTTGTAGAGACAGGGTCTTGCTCTTGCTCAGGCTGGTCTCCAACTCCTGGCCTCAAGTGATCCTCCCTCCTCAGCCTCCCAAAATGCTGAGATTACAGGCGTGAACCCCTGTGCCTGGCCTATAACATATTTTTAACTTCTAAATAATTATGCATTCACAGGAAGTTGCAAAGGTAGCACAGAGAGGGCTCGCGAGCTCCTCACAGGTCTCCTTCAGTGTTCACATTTACGTAGCTCGAGCCCGGTACCAGAGCAGAGCTTGTCGTGGTCCGGGCGTGTCAGTTGTGTGATGCGTTAACAAGGTGCAGAGTGTTAATATCTCCATCGCCGCCGCATTTCCATCTTGCCCTGCCTGTGTGGCAGCCCTCCCCAGCCCCGGCCGCCGCTGCCTCCCGCAGCCCTGCAGGCTGCCGTTCAGCACAGGAGATGGGCGGCCTGCTGTCTGCGGAGGGGCTGTGGGCCGACAGCTTTCAGTGGGTGACGCCCTTCAGGTGCATCCAGGTTGTGCCTGTCAGTGGTTTGAGGAACAATGAGCATTTCGTGTACCTCGCACTTACAAAAGAAAGAGGCTGCACTGATAAAATCGCTTCTAGTGAATGGATTTTTCCAGCACGAGAGAGCGCTGAGGCAAGTGTTGGCGCGAAGGCGCTGGTGGGGTCCTGCTTTGCGAGCCGCCGCTTTTCGTTTTAAGCAGGAGCCACGGATTCCCTGCGGGGCTGGGGTGTGTCTACATCCCCCCACTCCAGGCAGCAGTGGGGGTTGGCCAGGGGCCTCCTGGGGTGTCCCTCCTGTGTCAGCCTCGAGAATTTGCAGCTCTGCCTGCTGCCGCCAGGGGATGCTCTTGCGGGTGTGGACGCGGCCCCCTGGGAGTCCTCCAGACCCGGTGGTCAGGACGGGTCTGCTGCCCAGACTGTCCCCAGGGTCTGTGGTCTGTGGTCCTCAGAAACTGCCTCAGACGTCCGAGGCAAATGCTTCACGGGGTCCCACGCTGGGCGCCCCGTGGTGCCTGATGGCGTTTGGCTTGTCGGTGTCGTGGTCGGCAGCGGACGCAGCGCTGTGTCCAGGCGGCGCCGTCTGTGCGCCCCGCCTGCAGGCTGAGAGCGGCTCGAGTCTCCAGTGCTCCTTTCACAACGCCGACACTGCTCAGCTGGGGCTGCGCGCTCTGCGCCGGTCTGCCTGGCCGCCCAGCGCGTGTGGAAGTTTCCTTGAGGAAGCTCACTGGGTTCACAGTGGCTGGACGGCCCTGGCTGTCCGTGTGGTCAGGCTTGGCCTGTCACATGCACCTCTGCACACAGGCCGAGCAGGGCCGAGGCCGGGCTGCAGCCTCACCAGGCCACCGCCTGGGGGAGTTCACTCGAGGCCAGGTCCCTTCTGGGTCAGTGCAGTGTTCCATGGGGCTGAGGAGCTGCGCATCTTTCCTAGGGATTCAGCTGTTTGGGGCCTTTTTTGTGTTTTTTGAAAGAGAAGCACACATTTTTCTCATTGATCACTTGCACTGACGTTTACCGCGCATAACAAAAGCGCGCAGCTCGGCGATCGTCCTGTGAGCTGCACCTCGGAACTGATCACCTGTTGTGGGGTGAACGGTGCCGATCCCCCCAAAAAATGTGTCCACATCCTGACCCCAGGACCTGGGAACGGCGATGTCTTCAAGTTAAGATGAGTCGTCCTGGAGTAGGACGCCATGGCTGGTGTCCTTAGGAGAAGAGAGAAGTTTGACACGGACACACGCAGAGGAGGTGGCTGTGAGGCGACAGTGGCAGACTGGAGTGACGCGGCCACAGTCAGGGGACAGAGGAGCCCCAGACGCTGGGGGAGGCGAGGGTGGCTCTTCGTCGGGAGCCCCTGGAGGAAGTGTGCCCCTGTGGCCTCCAGAGCAGGGGAGGGCACTGGTTGTTTCTGCCTCCAGCGTGTGCTGCGTGGTCACGGCAGCCACGGGAGACTCACACCCCCAGCAGCGGGGCCAGCGTCCCCACAGGTCACCCGTGTGGCTCTACAGGGCAGCTGACTTGGCCTTGAACTTCACGCACGTGGAATCGCACACAGGCACTTGTGTCTGCCCCACGGCGCAGCGTTCATGGGAGGCTGGCCGTGTGTGTGGCAGCGACTCGCTCCTTGCCGGTGCTGTGTGTAGGGCTGCCAGATAAAATACGGGACACCAGCTATATTTGAATTTTTAGATAAACAATAAATTTTTAATGTAAGTTCTATGCAATATTTGTAACATATTTTAGTAAAAAGTTACTTGTTTATCTGAAATTCAGATCCAACTGGTATGCAGTGTGCAACCCTGGTCGTTTGAGCTGCCGTGCTTTCTGCGCCCCTCCTGCTGTGGCCTGTTGCAGTGGCCAGGGTGGCCTACCATGCCGCGGCTCTTGGGCACGGCTGGCCCGCCTGCTGCAGGGCCTTCCCTGCTGCGCTGCCACATGCACCCGGCAGAGAGCCTCAGGGAGCCCACGCCGGGCAGAAAGGACACTGAGGGTGCGGGCTCTGCGCGGTACTCAGTGGTGCGTCCCTTTCAGGGTGGGCGTTTGCAGCAAAGCGGAAACACGTTTCCAACAAGGAACAGCCAGAGTCACCCAGGGGCCTTGCAGTGGCTTGAAGGTGGGAGGTGCCAGAAAAGTCTCTCTAGAGCGACGCAGAGGGCGGCCCCTCTGGGTAACAGTGAGGAGGTGGGGGCCTTCCTCACAGTCAGATGGTTTGGTTCCAGTTCTGGCGCCTCTGGGATCGGGGTCAGAGGTTCCAGAGCCAGCCCACAGGGCTGCTTTCTGGTGGCGAAACCCGGAGTCAGATGCCTCCTCCTGGCCAGGCAACACCTTCCTCCAGTCTCGTGCTGGGTCCCTCGTTCCCAGCCGGGCTTCCTGGGGCATGTTTCTCACAGGTCATCGGAAGGGGCGTGTGGCGGCTCCACGGTGTCTGGCAGTGGGAACGAGAGGCGGCTCCGCCGTGTCTGGCAGTGGGAACGAGAGGCGGTACTTTCGTCAGTCTGCCCACTCGTGCGCCCTGACCTCAGAGATGGAGGGCCCTGGGGGCGTCCCCTGCTCCAGGAGAGGAGCACCCTCTGGCAGTGTCAGCAAGGACAGTGGCGGCTGCCCAGGTCCCCACCTGCCAGTAGCACCGGGCTGTGGTTGGGACGGGACGGGTGGGGGGCGCACAGAGGGCAAAGGGAGATCTAGGCGGCCTGGGGCTGGGGACAGGAAGGCTCGTTGTTTTGGGAACGGGACGGCGGTGGGTGACAGGGAGCCCCTTTGCTTCAGGGGCGATCTCCCCAGAGGAGGCAGGACCCAGCCCACCCCACCCATGGCTTGCAGAGACCTCAAGTCCGGAACCTTCCTTCTCTGCCCTGGTCTCCTTACCTGCCTGTCATGGCTGCGATCCCCACGTCTGGGTAAGGTGGGCTGAGAATCAGCCTCCAGGCGCAGCTGACCCACATGCCCCATCCTGGCCCAGATGGCTCCTGGCACCGTCACCTTCGGTTTCGGGTCACTGAGAAGTGTTTATGGGCCTCTGGCTGGGTCCAGGGAGTGGGTGATAAGGGGAGATCAGTGGATGGACAGACCAGGTGGCCGGGGTGGCCGCTGCCCGGGGCGGGGGTGGGGCCTTGGGGTGGCCTGTCGGCTGCTGGAGCTGATTTCTGGCGCTAGGTTCTCCTCACGGGGCTGCTGGCCTGACGCAGATGACACACAGATGACATGCAGGTAACATGCAGACAGCACGCAAATGACACACAGGTGACACTCAGATGACATGCAGATAAGCTTCAGCTGAGGAACCAGCCCTCCTTCCCCTCCCCCCCAGCAATGTTGGTAGTTTCAGGAAATAGTTGAAATTGGAGAACTAATGACGTAGCCTCTTAGGAGAAAGAAGGACGAGCGCGTGAGAGCCGTCTCCTCCCAGCCTGCCCAGTGCTCGGCGGGTCTGCGTCCCACGAGGAGGCGCTAGCGAGTGGGGGCTCAGTGAGCCACGTGGGTGCCACAGCACTGGCATTGGCTGCCCTGCACCTGCCAGGACCCTGCCCAGCTCTGCCCGCAGGCTGTCCTTCCAGCGGGGAGGGGGCCAGGCAGGGCCTCAGGACCGGCTGGCAGGGAGGGGGTCTCGGTGGCGGGGCGCTGGCCTGGCTGTGGGGCACCCCCGGCCTCCATCCTGCTGGGCGGCAGGTGCCTCGTCTTCAGTCTAGAGCAGGGAGCCCGGTGCGTCTGCGCCGGGCTGGACTTCTTGTTGACAGGCCGTGGTGGCCGGAACAGGCCTGGACTCCAGCGCCCAGGGCGGCTCGTCCTGGCCCGGCTGTCCCCCGACCCTGTTCCTGCCTGACCTCTGGCAGGGGCGGGGCAACATGTGGGGCAGGCGGGGAGGACGCGCAGTCACCGCCTTCTGGTGTCCCAGCGCCTTCACGATTTCTCTTCTGTTTTCAGTCGCCTCGTTCTGCACTTTTCCGAATCGGACAGATGAGCAACGTGGAGCTGGACGATGAGCTTCTAGACCCGGTGAGTCGGGGGGTCCCTGTCCTGGGGGCTTCGCTTCGCCGGACCATCAGGCAAGAGGGTGGGCATGGGCAGACGGCAGGCAGACAGTGGGGCCTCGAGGCCGGGTGCCTGGTGAAGGCTGTTTGGGGGGCCCCAGGACAGAGCCCGAGGCCAAGTGACCATCGGTAGCCGGGTGAGCAGAGGTGGGCAGAAGAACGCAAGGCTCCCGGGCCTGGCAGGGTGAGCGTGCTCTGGGCGCAGGAAGCTAGTTGGGCACAGGTGCCGTGGGCAGTGGCTCTGCGGCGGGTCAAGGACAGGGGGCCCCCGGAGATCGTGAAGGGGCAGTGATGTCCCCTGATGTCAGAGGGCAAGGATTCTGGTGTCCCCTGCTAACGACCCCTCCAGCCACCGTGCCAGCGGTTGTCCTGGGAGGGCTTTCTGAGGCCCCTTCGCAGCAGAACTTGCAGTGTCCTTCATCCTTGGTGGCATCTCACGGTGGCTGATTTGGGTTTCCTGGTGCCAGTGAGGCCGAGCATCTTCCCGTGCTGTTTATCCTCTTTGGAGAAACACCTGTTCTGATCCTGCGCCCGTTTTTTTAATATGGTGGAAAAACACGTATTGAGAATGAGCCAGATGGACTCGAGTCCAGATGACCTGGCTCTGTTGGCAGCATCCGGAGCGTCCTGGTGAGGACCTTCTCCCCAGCAGGTCCCGCTGGGGCTGCCGTGGCCACGTCAGTGCGCGAGTCCACGGCCTGTCTGGTCTGGAGCCTGCTGGCCTTGTCCACGCGAGCACAGCCTGTGGTCGTCTGTCTTCTTGGCAGCCCAGTGGTCAGGTGACGGCCTGGCAGTCAAACTTGTTTCTCCTGGGGGCAGAGGTATTTCGGCTGTGTCTGGGGCCGCAGAGTCACGGGCCACCGGCAGGGGAGTGACGTGTGGCTCTGTTTCTGTGGCTGTGGACGCCTCTAGGCGCTGCCTCCTTGGCCTTTAAAGCCTTTGCTTTGGCCTCGCCTTGGGAGGGCTGGGAGAGCAGAGAGCGCGGGTGTGCGGTTCAGAAATCGTCACTTCCCGCCTCGAGGCCTGGAGCCGGCCCGGCACGCCTGTGTCAGGAGCGCCGTCTTTTGATAGGATTGTTTGTCCTTTTACGATTGAGTGGCAGGAGCTCCTCACATATCCGTGTGTACCAGGCGCCCGACTGTAAAAGCCTTCTCCCATCCGCGGGTTCTCTTTCCACTTCCCGGCCATGTCCTTTGGCGCGCAGAAGGTTTCGTCTGGCCGAAGTTCACTGTGTCTGTTTTTCCTTTTGTTGCTTGTGCTTCTGGTGCCACTTCTAGGAAACCACTGCCTAAGCCAGGGGCATAAAGCCATTTTTTTCTCAAAGCTTTGTAGTTTTAGGTCTTCGATCCATTCTGAGTTAATTTTGGGGCGTGGCGTAAGGTCTAGCTGCACCCTTTTGCTTGTGGAAATCCGGTGGTACCAGCACCATTTACTGGAAATACTGTTTTTCTCCATCGAACTGTCTTGACACCACGTTGAAAATCAGTTGACCAGAGTGTTTTTGTTTTACCCCTGGACTGTCCATTCTGTCCCGTGTGTCTGCACGTCTGTCCTGGTGCCAGTGCCACCCTGTCTTGCTTACTGTAGCTTTGAGGCAAGTTTTGAAACTAGGAAGTATGAGTCCTCCAGCTTTTTCTTCTTCCTCTTCAAGATCTCTTGGGTTATTCAGGGTCCCTTTTCTTCCACAGACTTTAGGGTCAGCTTGTCAATTTATTCCAAAAAAGTCAGCTGAAATTCAGGTAAGCATTGCATTGAGTCTTAACAATGGAAAGTCTTCTATATATGAGCACAGAATATCTTACTATTTATTTAGATCCTTAATGTTTCCAACAGTGTTTGGTAAGCTGGGCACAGTAGCTCCTGCCTTTAGTCCCAGCTGTTCGGGAAGCTGAGGCAGGAAGATTGCTTGAGGCCAGGAATTTGAGACCAGACTGGGTAACATAGCAAGATCCCCTGCATCTTTTTTTAAATTA
>NW_012148285.1:424967-427605 GCF_000956105.1 Propithecus coquereli | reverse complement strand
GAGACGGGGTCTCACTCTTGCTCAGGCTGGTCTCGAACTCCTGAGCTCAAACAATCCGCCCGACTCGGCCTCCCAGAGTGCTAGGATTACAGGCGTGAGCCACCGCGCCCGGCCACGTTTCTTTTGCTAAATTTATTTTAGGAATAAATTTTCTTTTGTGTAGTTTATTTTTGATGCTATTGTAAATAGAATTGTTTTAATTTCATTTTTGGATTTCTCATTGCAAGAGTATAGAAATACAGTTGAATTCTGTCCCCTTCTGTGTTACCGAATATGTTTATTTGAATAGTTTTTTAGTGATTTCTCAGGATTTTTTGTATATGAGATCGTGTCACCTGCAAACAGAATTTCGCTTCTTCTTTTCCAATCTAGATGCTTTTTATTTCTTTCTCTTGCCTGGTTGTCCTGGCTAGAGCCTCCGCACAGTTTGAGTAGAAGTGGCAAAAGCAAGCATGGCCGCTTTGTCCCTGGTCTCAGGTGAAGCTTTCCGTTGTTCACTGCTGAGTGTGTCGTCTGTGGGGCTTTTTTAGGCGCCCTTGATCAGATTGAGGAAGTTCTCTTCTTTTCTAGTTTGTTGAGTGTTTTTATCATGAACAGATGTTGGATTTTGTCGGATGCTTTGCCCGTATTTTTCAAGATGACTGTGTGGATCTTGTCCTCTGTCCTATTGAGATGGCACAGGACATTAATTGCTTTTCGGGTGTTAAACCAACCTTGCCTTCCTGGGCTGCATCCATCCTGGTCTTGGTGTTACTGGATTTGCTTTGCTCATATCATGTTGGGGATTTTTGTGTCTGTGTTTGTAGGGATATTGTCTGTGGTTTCCTGGTGAAGCCCTCAGTCTGCCTTTGGTATCAGGATAATAATGGCCTCTGGGGATGAACTTGGGTGTGTGGTCCCTCATCCTCTCTTGTTCTGTGTTCTTCAGAATCCTGGTTGTCAAATGCGTGTCTCTCTTTGCCTTTTCCTCCCACAGGAGATGGAGCCTCCCCCTCCCTTCCCCAAGGAGATCCCACACAACGAGAAGCTCCTATCCCTCAAGTACGAGGTAGGCCTCCTCCCAGCCCCCTGTTCCCAAGACCCAGGCCTGTGCCCCTCCAGACCTACCCTCCCCAGTCTGCTGCACTCACGTCCGGAACTTGGGGTCAGTAATGGTGTCCTGTTGTCCTGGTATGCAGAGCTTGGACTACGACAACAGCGAGAACCAGCTGTTCCTGGAGGAGGAGAGGCGGATCAACCACACGGTGCGTAGGCTGCGCCGCTGAGACGCCGCGGCCTTGGCCGCATCCCATGGTCATCCACCCCTGGTGTGGGCCTTGTGGCAGGGGCCAGCTCAGCCACCTGTGACTGCAGGGCTGGTCTGGTGCCACCATCCTGCCCAGGGGTGGGGTTTGCATCCCCATCCCCAGCCCCCCTGCTCTGTCCCTGAGCCACGATTCGGCCTCTGATTTGTGTCCCTGGGGCCTGGAGCAAGTACGGCCCAACCCCGGGTACTGCAGATGGCAGGAGAGTGTGTCAGGGTCTTCGAAACTTAGAAGGCTATTCTGACAGATGTCAGCGGCACTGCCCAAGTGTCGACAACCGACTGTGAAATTGTCAGCAAGGTCACACGCCTCCCCCAGGTCGCCCACTCGGGCACTGAGGTGCTCTGTGGTGGCTGAGACGTCGGCCAAAGGCTGCCCTTTGTGGGACTCTGGAGTCCCAAGTACGGTGGGCTGTGCGTGGTGGTGGCCTTTGGAATTCCAGGGGCCGCAGGTGGCCAGGGGCCAGTTGTACCGTCACCGCAGTGGCCTTCGCCAGGCCGTCTGGCCACCACAGCTCTGCCCCCCACCCCACCTCCGCAGGCCTTCCGGACGGTGGAGATCAAGCGCTGGGTCATCTGCGCCCTCATCGGGATCCTCACGGGCCTCGTGGCCTGCTTCATCGACATCGTGGTGGAGAACCTGGCCGGCCTGAAGTACAGGGTCATCAAGAACAGTATCCTTTGTCCGAGCGCCCTCACAGCACAGGGGGGCGCCAGCGGGAGGCCCTGGCCTGGCGTGTACACAGCCTGCTCAGGAGGCCTGGTTGGGTCGGCCCCGTCACAGTCGGGCTATGCGGTGTCTCTGGGTGTCCAGTTAGCGCCATGGCCCTCCCAGGCCACCAGGTGAGCCCCTGTTGGGCACCTGGCGACCTCTGGGCCGGGCCTCTAGCCACTCTGGCCGGGAGGTCGGGCCTCAGGGTGGGGCGGGGAGCAGGGTGGGGTCCTGCTGGTGAAGCGGTGACCACCCTTGACATGCCCAGATATCGACAAGTTCACCGAGAAGGGTGGGCTGTCCTTCTCCCTCCTGCTGTGGGCCACGCTGAACTCCGCCTTCGTGCTCGTGGGCTCCGTGATCGTGGCGTTCATAGAGGTACGGCGGCCTCGCGGCAGGAGGCACCTGGGGCGTCAGACCCAGGGTGGGCTCAGAGGGTCTCAGTGAACGGATGGGATCCCTTCAGCCCATGCACCCGCTCTGTCCTGCCCGCTGCTTTCTGGCAGAGCCACATGGTACA
Organism: Propithecus coquereli; assembly: GCF_000956105.1. Lineage (NCBI taxonomy): Eukaryota > Metazoa > Chordata > Mammalia > Primates > Indriidae > Propithecus > Propithecus coquereli. Next base: position 425,070 of record NW_012148285.1, on the reverse strand, counting down.
GACATGAAACCGCTAAGGAAAACAAGAAACGCAGCCAGGCTGCTTCACCCCAGACTGCTTGACCCAGAGCACAGCCCCACGGCCACCACCACGGCCCCCACCC
>NW_012148285.1:363007-424607 GCF_000956105.1 Propithecus coquereli | reverse complement strand
CAGCTGGGCGCTAGGCTGCTCCAGGGTGTGCAGTCTCGGGAGTGGGGATGACCCAGCCCCCAGCGGGAACCCTCTCCCAAGGGGCTCAGACCCTCCTGGGGTGCTCCTCCATCCCGGGGCTTCTCCCAGAAGTCTCCCCTTGGCCTCCCCTCCTTGTCATGGTGGAAGAAGGAGCAGCATCCAGAACCTTCTTTCTGGGGTGCAGAGCAGTGGCCCCCAAATGCAGGAAGCCCTGGTCCTTCTTGCTTGGTGTGTGATAGGTGCCTGCCCACCCTGGAGTGTCCCGACCCTACCCTACCCTTGAACCCTTGGGGATACGTGGGCCTTCTGTCTCTACCCCGGCCCCCCACGACCCTGGCTCCCCGACATCCCTCAGGGTTTACTCTCTCAGGGGCGCTCCGTGTCTGGATTGGACGAGTGAGATTGTCCCCAGACCTGGGCCCCTCCCGTCAGCCGAGCTCCTGTGGCCTGGCCCGCTCAGTGGCGCCTTCCCCCTTTTAGCCGGTCGCGGCTGGCAGTGGGATCCCGCAGATCAAGTGCTTCCTCAACGGGGTGAAGGTCCCCCACGTGGTGCGACTCAAGGTGAGGTGCAAGGGTGCCCCCCGGCCAGGCGCGAGGCGGGTATCTGCTGGCTCCGAGCAGCTGTTTCACCCCTCGCCCCCACCAAGCACCCCAGGCTGCCTAGTGGGTGGTGACAGGGAGTGGATGGGCGGACGGCTTGTGTGAAGGGTGACCTTTTCTCGGAAATGGTAAAACTTCTTCTTGTACATATTGAATGGTGCAGAAACACTGAGGTGGTGCATAGGTTACGATCACAGCCATGCAAAATTGCAACGAAGGACTATGTGGTCATTAACATTTCAAAACAGAAGTAATTGCGTTAGGGTGGTAGGCTTGTGATTTTTCTCCTGTTTTCAAAACATTCCCTAACACTCGTTCTGCGTAACGTCATCAGTGACATCCCAATGCTGTAGGGGCTGCGTCTGTCGGTCCTGTCAGTGTCCCCCACCCTGAGCCTGGCCGGGGCTCTGTCCCTGTCTGCGGAGGGGCCGGCGTGGTCGCGCTGTGGGCGTGGGGAGCTCTGGCCTTGCAGCAGCAGAGCTAGTTCACCCAGAGCCCCTGGGAACGGTGCTGACGCGGTGCCTGCCGCAGGCTGCTGAAGTGTCTCCGTGCATGCCCTTCATGAGCCGGCCGACGGTCGGGAGCTCTCCTCCCCAGGGTCGCCCCAGTGGGGGAAGCATCTATAAACCTTGAGGGCTCCCGACGAAGCCAGCCTCCGCTTACCCTCGAGTGCCGTGAGCACCCACAGGCGGCTTCTGGTCTCCAGGAATGTGTGGCGAGAACAACGGGGCGGACAGGGAGCGCCCCCGAGGCGGGTCCCGAAGCCCTCTAAGTGACAGTGTTTCCTGGGCTGGTGGGAGCACCTCCATGTCCCCAGGGTGCTGGGGCCGAGGGGCGGGATGCCATCTCCAGGATGGTCCGCAGCTCAGCGTTGCTTCAGAAAGAGGGAAATGCCCACCCTGCCCTGCTGAGCGTCCCCTGGATTGTGTGTGGAAGAGGGAGCTGGGCTGGTTCGGTGTCGTGTGGCCGTGGGGAGGGTCAGCCCTGTGGGGTGCCTGCCCCTCCCCCGGAGACGCCCGGGGTGCTCTGTGTCATCCGTCACCATGCCTGCGGTTTTGTTGTTGGGGGTCCCTTTAATCAGAGACTCGATGCGTTTCCCTGTGTTTCAGACGTTGGTGATCAAAGTGTCTGGCGTGATTCTGTCCGTGGTAGGAGGACTGGCCGTGGGAAAGGTAACAGTGCCTGTGACGCTGTCCCGGCCCACGTCTGAGTCCCCGACCCTGTGAGGGACACCGGGGCCCGTGTGTCATCTCTGAGCGTCGGCTGTGTTCTGTGTCTCCAAGGAAGGGCCGATGATCCACTCTGGGTCCGTGATCGCCGCCGGGATTTCCCAGGGGCGGTCGACGTCGCTGAAGCGAGATTTCAAGGTGAGCCCTCTCCTCCCTCCCGCGCACGTGTCCCTGTCCCCGTCCCCTCCGAGAGACAGCCTGGCCTGTTCCTGGACAGGGTGGGCAAGGTCCCTTTGCCTCTACCCCACACGGCCCCTCCGCGGCCAGCCCCCACGGAGTCCCCCACGGCGGGTGGGTGTGCGTTCGCTATGGAGGGGCCTCTGGTGCTGAGCGACTTCTCAGAGGAATATACGACCCGAAGGCAGGTCAGAGGCAGCATATTTCACGTTGGAGATGTGTATTTTTTAAGATGTGTTTTGGAACAATTTTGTGTTTTCCAAAAAAGCCACCATCATTTTGGTAAGGATTATACTGAATCGACATGCATTTAGACAGTTAACACTTTTACAGTACAGACTCTTTAAAATCGCGAACAAGTTTAGGTTTTTCATTCATTGTTTTCTTTAGGTCTCAGTGGAGTTTGGAGGTTTTCAGTGTATGTCTTAGGTGTGTTGTAAACCAGAATTCCTGTTGGGGCCTTTCTGTTATTTTCCCCCAGCTGTTGGCAGCAGGGCAGCCACGTCAGCCTGTGTTCTGTCGCTGTCTCCAGCACTGCGCTCCGTGCAGCCCACAGCCCAGGATGTAATCGCTGGGGAAGCCCCGCCCTCCCCAGCCCTGCCCAGGCGCCCATGGCTGATCTCCTTTCTGAGGCGAGCCGGCACTTTGGAGAACCTACCCACAGCTCTGTTCCTGTTTCAGATCTTTGAGTACTTCCGCAGAGACACAGAGAAGAGGGACTTCGTCTCCGCAGGTGCTGCGGCCGGGGTGTCGGCTGCGTTTGGAGCCCCAGTGGGTGAGGAGGGACCAGCCCCACCTGGTCTGTGGCTTCTCCCGCTGGGTTGGGAATCCACGCTCTTCCTGCGAGTTGGGAGGAATCGCCTTGCTGTTTCCAGACTGAGTGCCCAGGGAGGGTGGGCAGGGGCCTGGAGTCCCTGGCCAGGGCATTTGGAAGGGGTGTCGGTCAGTGTGCGTGGGCCTGGCCCTTGGACCTCCCAGGAGGCCCCCCTTCCCGCGCCACTCCTCTTCCCACCCCTGAGATGCCTCCTGACGTGGCCTTAGTTCCTTGGGGACGGGAGTGGGTGCGTGCTGGTGCCCTGTATCTGCTGGCACTTGAGGTGCCGCCACCTGCCTTTCAGGTGGGGTTCTATTCAGTCTGGAGGAAGGCGCCTCCTTTTGGAACCAGTTCCTGACGTGGAGGATCGTAAGTGCCTTGCTGGGGCGTCCTTACCAAGGGCCTGTGGGCGTGTCAGGCCGCGTCCCTGCCCGAGGCGGTGATGAGCTTGCTGCCCAGCCCCCCTCAGTCCTGGGCATCTTTGCCACCCTGATGGGTCCAGGCTGTGGGGCGGGGCGGCCAAGACCCCAGACCCTGCCCACTGCCCTCCTGTCTTCCACCGGCTCATCTACCCGGGCTGTGGTCCTGGCCCTGCCTGGTACACGGTGGCCCAGCCCCTTCCCTTCTGCCTCGGGCGGGGTCCGCAGACTCCCGGCACCCAGCTCCAGCGTGGGCTCGGAGCGCAGCTCTGACGGTGCCGGCGTCTTCCCGGCAGTTCTTCGCTTCCATGATCTCCACCTTCACCCTGAACTTCGTGCTGAGCATTTACCACGGGAACATGTGGGACCTGTCCAGCCCCGGCCTCATCAACTTCGGAAGGTTCGACTCGGAGGTAACGCACCACGTCTCCCGCCCGCTCCTCTGCTGCTGGGACCCTGCTTCCTTGAGGCCCAGATCTGAGAGTTTGCTCTTCGGGAAACCGCTGGCTCAGCTGTGGAACTATAAGCTCCACGCGCCTGAGGTGCTCTGGGAAAATGCGTGTTGAGTCAGGACGTCCTGTGAGGCTGCAGGGCCGGGGCCGTCACACGGGCTGTGGCACGAGGGTGTCCTGGTGCATGTGCAGCAGCTCGTGGCGGTGGGTGGGCCCGGGCCGTCCTTTCTGCGGAGTCCCGGGACGGAGCTCTGCAGGGCGGTCCTGCTGCACGTGGAAACCTGGGAGTGGAGAGGTGTGTTCCTCGTGCTCGGGACCGCCCCCCGGTGCCTGGCGCCTGGGCTGGAGGCACTGATGCCTCGCGCAGCCTCAGAGAGCCTCCCGACCGCCGGACGGAGCGGGGCTGGGTCCGCTCACGGTGCCCGGAGTCCCTCCCTCCCACGGGACCTCTGCGGCCCCGAGTGGAACTGCCGGGAGGTTCCGTGCGTGTGGACAGATGTCGTGATGTCCAGCCCTTGGGTTTGCGTGGGGAGAGGTGTGGTCACTTCCACAGCAGCCTCGGCTTCCTCCTCTTTCTGCACAGAAAATGGCGTACACGATCCACGAGATCCCCGTCTTCATCGCCATGGGCGTGGTGGGTAAGGGCGCTCGGCCTCGGGATGGCGGAGACGCAGCTCGCACGGGACTGCTCCTTCTGGGTTCTTCCATGGGCAGCACGCTCACCGGGGAGGGAACCACGGCGGGGGCAGGGAAGGGACTTTTTCCCCTCTGAGAGGTAGAACAGGCCCCAGCGGCAGTTCTACTCGCAAAAAAACCTCGTTCCCTGGGAGGGGGGCAAAGCCTTCCAGTGATAAGCCCGCCCTCCCTGCAGGATGTGGCGCGGCAGAGGGAGCGTTGTGATAGGACTCCTCGCGCCTCTCTGCCTCCCGGGGGGCCGCACGGCGGAGGCCCCACCTGCCCTGCCCATGCGACTGACCCGAGTCTTTCTCCTGGGCGTAGGTGGTGTTCTCGGGGCTGTGTTCAACGCCTTGAATTACTGGCTGACGATGTTTCGAATCAGGTGAGATGGAAACCTCGGCTTTGTGTGCTGCGCTGACGGGTGTGGCCACGCGGGGCCTCTGCAAACGGACGTGGTGTTGTGGGTTTGCCACCCGTGGCCGGTGCTGCCCGGCCATCCCCACACACGGTCCCTCCTGACTCTTGGCCCCAGGTACATCCACCGGCCCTGCCTCCAGGTCATTGAGGCCATGCTGGTGGCCGCCGTTACGGCCACCGTCGCCTTCGTGCTGATTTACTCCTCCCGCGACTGCCAGCCCCTGCAGGGGAACTCCATGTCCTACCCCCTCCAGGTAGGAGGCCCGGGGACCCAGGCGGGTGGGTCCAGCAGGCAGTGCAGCTGTGCAGGGCCAGCCCCCCCGCAGTCCTCACCCCGGTCCTGCTCGCAGCAGTGGCATGGTGATGCAGCCAAGTTCTGGAAGCCAACGGGCTGGCGGGCCGTAGGGCTAGTTAGCACTGTCCCCACCCAGGTCCCAGAGCTGTCTGCCGGGGGATGGGGCGGTAGCGTCAGGGCTACAGTCTCACCCCAGTCCTCTTCCCAGAACGGTGACCTGACTAGAGCTTCAGAACTGGGGCTGTAGGTGCACACGCGGGAGAAACGCTAGCCTGCGTGTGGCAGTTCACGGCAGCGCAGTCGATAGCCGCCCAGAGCAGACGCTGTGCGTGGCGAACGTTCTGCCGTGTGCGGGAAGGGAGCCCAGATACATGGCGCAGCACCGACGGGCCTCGCGCGCACACGGTGCTCGGCGAGAGAAGCCCAGCACGCAAGGCCACACTGTGCGATGCCCTTGACACGAGACGCCAGAGCAGGGACAGGCACGGTGGTCGCCGGGGCTGGGGGGCAGGGCGAGTGCTGACGGACAGGTGTGGACAAAGCATCTGGTGCAGGGCTGGGCTCGGCCCGCCGTGGGAGCCCCTGCTTTGCTCTGATCCCGCCCTCTGTGGGGACCTCGGCCCCGGCCCCACCAGGGCTCCCCAGAGACATCCTTGCGGTGTGCTCCCGGCCCTGTGTCCCCAGAGACGGGCTGGACACCCCAACAGGCCTGCAGCTCTTGCCGTGCCTGGGTCTGCGTCCTCCCCTCCGTGGCAGGCCCCGACCTGATCCCGTTGTGGGGGCTGGAGCTAGATGCTGGCTGGGCGCGGAGCACGCTGTTGCTGACGACGACGCCGGGTCTGTGTCTGCAGCCTGCCGCCCACCCCCTTCCCGACCCGTTCTCTCTTCTGGCCTTGCAGCTCTTCTGTGCGGACGGCGAGTACAACTCCATGGCCGCCGCCTTCTTCAACACCCCGGAGAAGAGCGTGGTTAGCCTTTTTCATGACCCGCCAGGTGCGCGCTGGTCAGTGGTGTTGGCCCGGGGTGTGGGTGACACTTCTGGCTGTCGGCAGAGGCTGCTGCCCTGGGCAGGGGCCATCCCCAGTGTGCGGTGGGTGGGGTGCTGGAGTGCAGGGCTGGCCCGTGGGTTCCTGATGCGTCTCGGGCAGGGCCTGGCCGGGTTCCAGCGGAGCGGTCGCCTGGCCTGGCTCCACCTCCCTGCCCAGGGTGAGTTTTCCCTGTGGGTGCTGCGCGCAGGTCACTCTAAGGCGAGAACCCGGCCACACGTTCCCAGTGGAAGCGTAGAGCCTGCCTGCAGCAGGTGCTGTCGCCTGCCATCCTGTCCCCAGCGCCCAGAGTGGTGCCCGCCCATGGTGCTCCAGGCCCACGGTGGAGCTAGCACAAACCTTGGGCCCTTGTCCCACACACCTCCTGTTGCGCGTAATATGATCGTTAGATTTTCTGACTGTCTGGGGACTCGTAGGCTTGTTTCTAGTTGTTTCCTGTCACAAAGCCTCTGGGAACTCCCAGTTCTCTGGTCTGTGCGTGTTTGAGCGGCTGGTTCATGAGGTTGAACAGAAACCCTTTTAAATCTGGGTGAGGCCAGGCCCCCAGGCCCCCTGCACGAGGACCCTGGCGTGGGGCTCGTGATTCCAGCATCTGGTCGACATGTCCCCCGAGTTGGGCGGTTGCCTGGTGTGGGGTGGCGGCCGACGGCCTTCCACGCACAGCCCCTCCCCTTGGCCTTGCGGGCACCGTCCTGCTGGCTGCACTGGGCGGCCTGGGCTCCCCTGTGCCCCGCCCCAACCAGCCAGAGGACGCAGCCTCCACACTCCGGCCGCTGCGGACCTCGGAGCCTTGCCCAGGAAGAGCCTCCCTGGGACTGGGGTCGGATGAGCTGGAGCTGCGGCAGCTGGAGTGGCGGCTCCCTGCCAGCCCCTCCTCCCTTCCCGGAGGTGGCGCCTCCTGCGCCCGGCAGGACGCCTCTCAGCCGTCCACCTGCCCGCCCACCCCCGGGAGGGCATTTTCCCGGGACCACTGACCGGGTTGGGCTGTGCGGACTGACCTGTGCTCAGGTGCAGAGGAAAGTTCTGTCTTTTTTGTCGTTTTTGGCTGGTTGAGGTACAGTTGGGCCAGGGGAGCAGAGCTGGAGCCAGGTTGCTGCCTGCAGGGTGGGCGCTACCCCTGTGCCAGGAAGGGACCTCCAGGCTGGGTGTGGCACCCTCGCCCTGTGCCAAGCTGCGGGCTGCACCCCGTGGCATCTCCCCCGGGGTCTGGACGTGGTGCCGCTGTGGGGCTGGGGCCTGGGTCCTGCGGGCCGTTGCGTTGAAGCCCGCACAGCCACGGCTTCCCCGGCTGAGCCGGTGCGGCCCCTCCTTCCCCAGGGCGACGGCTCGGGGCTCCAGGCGCAGGTGTCTGGCTCCCGGGGCGTGACCACAAGGCAAGGGTCGCCTGGGAGGCCGTGTCAGCCCTCCTCTCCCCTAGGCTCCTACAATCCGCTGACGCTCGGCCTGTTCACCCTGGTCTACTTCTTCCTGGCCTGCTGGACCTACGGGCTCACCGTATCTGCCGGGGTCTTCATCCCCTCGCTGCTCATCGGGGCCGCCTGGGGCCGGCTCTTCGGCATCTCCCTGTCCTGCCTCACGGGCGCGGCGGTGAGTGCATGTGGGGGCCCCGCCTGGGGCACGGGGATGGGCGCGGGGCTCTCGTAGTCGTGGTGGCCTGTCGGTGGGGGGCAGCGAGCGCCGTTTGTAGTTTGTGTCTTCCTGTTTTCACTCCAGTCGTTCAATGAAATCAAAAAGCTGGACAGGCCACAGTGAGACATCTCTGTGCCACCTCCTGCTCCCGAGGCCCCTGCCATGCCCGTTTCCCGTCTTTACGTGGAGATAAAATTCATAGACTCTCAGATTCGCTGTGTTAAGAGGAACAGCTCAGTGGTGTTTGTCACATCTACAATCTTGTGTAACCATCACTACCTAGTTCCAGAACACTCCGTCATCCCAAAGGGAAGCCCCATGCCCATTAGCACTCACCCCCATTTTCCCCTAACTGCAGCCCCGCAGCCTCCAGCCTCTGTCCCGTGTCCGTGGTGTCGCACACGTGTGGCCTTTCGTGTGAGCTCCCCACGCCTTGTTCTAGGTTTCCCTGCGCTGTTGCGCGTTGCAGTTTCGGTCCTTCGTGTGCTGAGTGGCATTCCCAGGTGGCACAGCCGCGATTCGGGCACCGTCCTCTCCTTCGCTGCTCGCGTGCAGAGGCGTAGCTCGCTCGGCAGGCCATGCGGGGCCGCTGCATGTGCGTGTCAGCCGCAGGACTGGCCTCTGCCTGTGGGCTGCCGGCCCAGGCGCGGCCTGCTCTGCGCGTCGTGGTGGTCTGGCCTGGCGGCTGCCAGGCACTCAACACGCCCTCTGTGTCGCCCCCGCAGATCTGGGCGGACCCCGGCAAGTACGCCCTGATGGGAGCCGCCGCCCAGCTTGGTGAGTCCCACTGCCCCTGGGGCTCCTGCGCCGAGCAGAGCCGCGGCCGCTGCGCGCAGGGTCTTCCCTGCCTTCGAGCGAACAGAGCGGAAAGCGGGCCGAGGCAGGCGGGGTCGTCACCCCCACGGGGCTGAGGGGCAGCAGCCGGGGCTAGGCAGTGCCGTCCTGGCAGCGCGGGGTCCAGAGGGACAGCTGGGTGGGCGTGTAGCCCTGAGCGGGCCATGGGGCTGTGGCCACCCTGCAGGTGGGATCGTGCGAATGACCCTGAGCCTCACAGTCATCATGATGGAGGCCACCAGCAACGTGACCTACGGCTTCCCCATCATGCTGGTGCTCATGACCGCCAAGATCGTGGGCGACGTCTTCATCGAGGTATGCAGGGCCCGGCCCCTCCCCGTGGCCCCTCACTTCACGGCCCTCGAGACCTGCCCCCAGCCTCCAGCCCCTTGCGCCCCTGTCCCTTCCGCCCCCCGGCCTCCGAGCTGGACTCCTTTCGGCCGTGGAGGGACATCATGCGCTTCCACCCAGGGCCTGTACGACATGCACATCCAGCTGCAGAGCGTGCCCTTCCTGCACTGGGAGGCCCCGGTCACCTCACACTCACTCACTGCCAGGTAGGGGCCGCGCCGCCTCCCACCCACCCCCGGGCCTCGTCCCCACCAGGAGCCCCCCGCAGGTGGGGTGTGTGGCAGGTTATGCAGCGGATGCTTGGAGGGTGGTTGGGGGGCCATGCCTGGGTGGGAAATGTGGCCCCAGGGTTGAGCCCGCTATGCGCAGTTGCGGGGGGCGCCTGGCCCCACCTCCGGGTTTCCCGCCAGCACATGGCGGGCGCCCAGGGATGTGGGTGGCTGCAAGGTGGCCATCTCCCCACCGGCCGCTCCGCAGGGAGGTGATGAGCACACCAGTGACCTGCCTGAGGAGGAGGGAGAAGGTGGGCGTCATCGTGGACGTGCTCAGCGACACGACGTCCAATCACAACGGGTTCCCCGTGGTCGAGCACGCAGATGACACCCAGGTACCGGGGGCACCTGTCCGCAGCCCAGGCTCCTTGTGGTCCGTCTGGTGTCCGTCGGGTGAGGCGCTGTGTGGTTCGCAGGACGGCGGCGCCGTGCAGTTGGGTGTTGAGTGAGATCTGTCACCTGCCCAGGGCGCGGAATTCGCGCAGCCATGGTGTCCCCCAGGCTGCGTAAACGCCAACCGCCTCCGCGAGGCCGGTGCCTCGGATCAGTGCCGTGGCCTTCGCCAGGAGGCCCTGGCGGGATGTGCAGCCGTCGCCCCGGCCGGGTCCTGCAGGGCGAGCTGACGTGGGTGTGGGTGGTTTGGGGCACGCGGGGCTGTGCTGCCTCCGGGGTGAAGCCGCCGTTGCCTTGCTCGGTGTGGCTGGGCCGCGCCGCTCCGTCTCTGGTCCCTGGGGATCAAGGAGACGTCCCCAGTGAAACGCCGAGGCCGGGCTGGGGCTCACAGGTGGCTGTTACACAGCGACCCTGCCCAGGCGGCGTCTGGCCACAGCAGGTAGAGCCGCGGTCCTGGCTGCTGACGGTCCCTGCTGGCGTTGCGGCCTGAGTTCTGGCCCCCCTTGCAGCCTGCCCGGCTCCAGGGCCTGATCCTGCGCTCCCAGCTCATCGTCCTCCTGAAGCACAAGGTACGCCAGGCCCAGCGTCTCCCCCCCCAGCCTGCGTGCGGGGTCCTGTGGGGCTCCCCATGGCGTCTGACGCGGCCGCTGCCCGCAGGTGTTTGTGGAGCGCTCCAACATGGGCCTCGTGCAGCGGCGGCTGAGGCTAAAGGACTTCCGCGACGCCTACCCGCGCTTCCCCCCGATCCAGTCCATCCACGTGTCGCAGGACGAGCGCGAGTGCACCATGGACCTCTCCGAGTTCATGAACCCCTCCCCCTACACAGTGCCCCAGGTACACGCGGGGCCCAGGCGGAGGGGCGGCGGGGGCAGGAGCTCCGTGCTGAGTGGGTGACGGGGGTGGTGAGACTCCTTCTGGAGCCTCCCAGGGGCAGCCTTGGTGGCAGGGGGCGCGGGGCTGTGGCTGTCCGAGGCGAGGCCCTGTGACCAGAATGTGCACTGAGGGGCCAGGGCTTGGGCGGGAGGTGGAGCCAGGAGGAGGCTGCTGTCCCAGCAGGACTCGGGATTTGTCCCTGGGGAGGCGGGGCACCAACAGACCTTAGGCTTCAAGAGCCCTGGGCAGTGGCGACAGCATGGGCTCGGGAGCCGGGGGGCCCAGACAGGCAGGGCCAGACGCGCGTGGGGGAAGGGGCAGCCCCAGCCGCACCTTGACGTCCTGGTGGCCGTGTGGGTGTGCCTGGGGCAGGGGCCTGGGTAAGCTGAAGGCTGTGCCAACCCTGCAGGAGGCATCTCTCCCTCGGGTGTTCAAGCTGTTCCGGGCTCTGGGCCTGCGGCACCTGGTGGTGGTGGACAACCGCAATCAGGTGAGCGGCGGGTGGGTGCTGCGGCGTGGCTGGTGGTCTGCATCCTGCTCGAGGCCGCCCTGGAGCAGGGCTGCCCTTGTCCTGGGCGGGCACTTGCTCCCGGCTCCCTGTAAGGGATGCTGAGGCCCCGGACCCGCCTGGCCCCACACCCCAACCCTGTGCCAGAGCCCCTGGGGCCCCCCCACTGTGCTGCCCCACCCCGGCCCCTGGGGGCCCTGACCTGGCTTTGCTCCGCAGGTGGTTGGGCTGGTGACCAGGAAGGACCTCGCCAGGTACCGCCTGGGAAAGGGCGGCTTGGAGGAGCTCTCGCTGGCCCAGACGTGAGGCCCGGCCCCGCCCTCAGCGGGCAGCAGCACCCCTGGCCCCTTTAGCCTCCTCCCGGGGTCACTGGTCTCTGCCACAGCCTCGCTTTCCCAGCAGCGTCAGGATCGAGCGCCCCCCAGACTCGGGGCCGGGCCAGCTGGTGCACACATGGCCCTTCTTGAGGGCGGTTGGTTAGACTCTCAGTGTCTCCCTTGTACCTCGGCCCTGGACTTGGCTCTCTCCTTTGGGGTCTTCACTTCAGGGATCAAGTGTGTGCGCGATGCCCCTCCTGGCTGCTGGGAGCCAGGGAGAGAGGCTGGCGCGTGTGCCTGGTCCTGGTGCAAGGCGGGCGCCGTCTGCACGCGGGAGGCTCTGAGACCTGGGAGCTGGCCCGGCCCCCTCAGCTGCAGGTGGGGTCTAGACTCCAGCAGGAGCTGACAGCCTGCGGCCCCCGGGCTTAAGTGACAGCCACAGCTGCACTGGAAGCTCCAGAGTTTGAGGGGCGGGATGGCCCCGGAGAGCAGCCTTGGGTGCACCTGGTCTGTGCTCCAGACTCGGTGACCGCGAGTCTGGGGTCCCCAGAGCTGAGAAGAAACTCTGAGGGCCTGAGCCCCTGAATCCAGCCTTGCCTCTGTCACCCTGAGCCCTCAGCTGGAGTTCCCCACACCTGTGGCCACCGGCTGGGAAGGTGGGTCTTCCCGCTGCACAGGGCAGCCGGCGTTGGCAGCACCTTCCCCCGCTGCCTGTGCCAGCGATAGTGCAGGGACTCGGAAGGGCTGGTGAGGCTGAGCCCTGCGGGCCCCTTGGAGCCTCCTCCCAGCTGGCAGGGCTGGGCCTGGTGTCCATTGGTCCCCAGGGCTCCTCCACGGGACGCTGCGCAGAGGTGGTTTGTGTCCCTGGAGGGTGTCTGTTGGGCAGCACCGGTCCGAGGGGTCGCACCAGCCAGCGCCACTGCTTCCTTCGCACTGGCCCGGACCACGGTCCCGCAGCCCGGGATTTCGGGGGCCCTCGGGATTGGGGTGCAAGCGTGGTGCGGAGACAGGCGTCTGGGGACCAGGCCATCCTGTGAATGGCGGCGGCTTCCCTCGATGGCCGTGGCCCCAGCCCCCAGGAGCACTGCAGCCCCCAGGGCCCTGTGGGAGGGGAGGTCTGGGGCGTGGGTGGCCCTGTGGGAACAGCCCTCGCCCGGAGCACTGACCACCGTATGTCCTGTCCCGTCCTCCTCCCCCGGGGGCTGAAGAGCCTGCTTTCCACCCCCCAGCTCTCAGGCCCTTTCCCCGTCCCCACACCTGGGCGCTGGCGGGAAGGCCTCATCCCAGGGACCCCCGAGTCCGCCCCAGCAGGGTCAGGAGCATCCGCACTGGGCAGAAGTGAGACGCCCCAGCAGGCCTCCAAGACGCAGTACCAAAAACGCATGTGCAATCTCCCTTAACAACTGTTTTGTATAGATTTCATGTTGAAATAATATTTTGGATATATTAGGTTAAATAAAGTGACCTGTTAAAGTTCATCTTGCCTGTCCCTTTACTTTTTAATGCGGTTGCGGGAAAGGCTGACATCGCCGGTGGCTGCCCCCCGCCTTGGCCGCGCTGCCGTGGGCCATGGGCTCTGGGCTTGGGGCCTCTGCTCCCCGGCGTGTGCGCAGGGCTGGTCTGTCCTGGGCTCAGCCTGCTGCTCCATTCGCCGGCCACTCTGCTGGCGTCCCTCCCCTTGGGCCCAGGCCGGGGGCAGCCCCCACTCCCCCACCGCTGACACGCTCCTCTGTGCCCCCCTGGGAATGGCACCCCCTCGGATCCTTCCAGAAGCAGGCAGTTGGAGAGGCTTTGCAGGAACGGGAGGGTTGAGAGCTCAGGTTCCACTGGCAGTTGGGCCGTGAAGTCATGAGGTTCTGGTGAGGAAAGGAAGGTTCCAGAATAGCCCCAGTTGCCCAGCCGCACCTGCCTCCCCGGGGACCGTCTGGGAAGGAGGCGAGATGTAAGGGCAGGAGCTCACCCCACTGCGCCCCTCCTGCTCCCAGCTGACTCCTGCCTCCCTCCAGCCAGCCCCTCCCTGCCCGGCCTGCCGTGCGCTCTGGACGACCGCCAGGGCTGGGCCTGCTGGTGAAGCTATGTCAGGTGAGCTGCTGCCGGGGCCCAGCTGGAGAAACGAGGTCCAGGAAGGGCCTGGCCACCCGTGGGCCTCACGGGACCGCTCTGCTTCCCAGCCTCTGGGAACTTCCTCTGGAGCTGGCCAGGTGGGGGCACTGTCCTGTCTCTGCCGCCCAGTGCTGGGTGTCCTCAGGCAGGCCCCTGGCCTTCTCTGAGCCGAGCCTCTGTCTGGACCCAGCTGTGAGAGCTCAGGGTGGCGTCCTGCAGCGATCTGCGTCCTTGTCTACCACGCGCTCCAGCGGGAGCCAGCACCCCAGGGGTGAGCTCCCAAGGACCTTCTTGCAGAGCCCGCGGACAGCGGCCCCTCCCCAGGGGCATCGCCCCCCTCCCGGCTGAGCACTGTCACCTCGGAGGACCTGGGGCTCCTGGTGGGAAGCCTGGCCAGCCCCGAGCCCTTGAGTCTGGAGACGTCGGAGAGGGATGCGTCCAGCCTCCTGGCGTCTACCGCCTCTGTCCCCGAGCGGGACACTGCCCAGCAGCTGGAGCAGTGGTGAGCCCGCGGGCTCGGGGGCGGGAGGACACACCCTTGGGGACACGGCCTGACCCAGCCCTGCCCCTGCCCTGGCTAGGGTGGCCTCCCTGCAGGCCGAGGTGGCCTGCCTGCGGGGGCAGGAGGAGCGCCGCGAGCGCGCCACGCTAAGCCTGCTGCGGGAGCTGCTGCGGGTGCGTGCCCTCGTGCGGGTGCAGGACTCGGAGCTGCAGCGGCTGCAGCAGGAGGTGCAGCAGGCGGCCCCTGAGAAGGAGGCGCCAGAGGTTAGCAGCACCCCCGCAGCTCCAGCTCGCACTTCCTGGGGGCTGGGGGCAGCTGCTCCGTCACCCCGCGCCCAGCCCTGCACCCGCTGCCCAGACCCTGAACCCAGGTCCCCTAGCAGGGGAGCCCCTGTGCCCCGGCTCTCAGGCCACGTGCCTGAGCTGGGAGGACTCAGGGCAGGTGGCAGCCCCGGGCCCGCGCCAGCCCACACCCTCCTCCTCGCAGCCCCCTGGCCCCCAGAGCCAGAACCAGATGCAGGCCCTGGACAAAAGGTACCTCCGCATACGCTCCCGCGCACAGCCTTGGTGGGAGGGGAGGGGATGGGGCTTCCGGAAAGCAGTGGCTGGCGCCAGAGCCCCTTCCCCAGTGGGTTGTCTTGCCCAGTGAGCAGCATGCATGTGTGGGCCCCGCAGAGAGGACTGGGTCTGATGGCGCCCCGGCAGCCCACGGGGGGGACACAGTGGGAGGCCGGCTGCAGGGCCCCCCAGCTGGACCCCCAGCCCCCAAAGACTGCCTTGCGAGCTCCGGGCCTGTCAGAAGTGGCTCCCTGTGTGCCAGGCTGGTGGAGGTGCGGGAAGCCTTGACCCAGATCAGGAGGCGGCAGACGCAGCAGGACTCCGAGCGGAAGGCCACCGAGCAGGAGGTGGCCCTCAGGTGGGCACTGGGGATGGCTCTGGGCCGCCATCTGGTGGTCACTGGCCCAGCCGAGGCACTGCCAGCAGGACATCCCCTGCCCTCCCCGAGCTGTTGGCTGCCGGGACGGAGACCCTACTGTGGGGAAGGAGACCCCAGCCTGGCCCTGCCCCAGGGTCTGCTTCCCACCCCTCTGCATGTGGCCGGGTGGGGCTGTACGCCACCCGCCTGGCCAGCCGGGAGGTCAGCCCCGGCCCCAGAGGGATCAAGGTCCAGTGGCCCCACCAGCCAGGCCCTGTGACCGGCAGCCGATGTCCCCAGGCTGGCCAAGCTGACCGACTCGCTGAGGCAGGAGGAGCAGGGCCGGGAGGCGGCCTGCAGCGGCCTGCAGAGAAGCCAGGAGGACGCCAGCCAGCGAGTGGGCCACGAGGTGGCCAGGATGCAGGTGCGCCTGGGGGCCAGGCCCAGCCCCAGGAGCTGCCCACAGGGTCCAGAGGAGCCCCCGACTCGCACAGCCTATGCCCTCCCCCCCGCCAGCTCTGCTTTCGGTTCTGTCCAGGTGGTCGGCCCTGGGAGGACCCCAAGTCCTGTGCTGCCCAGTGCAGTGGCTGCTCTGCCCCCTGAAATCAGATACGATTCAGACAACTTAAAACAGCTCCTCAGTCACACACCCCACGCTTCGCTGCTCAGTAGCCACGTGTGGCCGGCGGCTGCTGACCTGGGCATCCTTCGCCGCACAAGCTTGTTGAATAGCGCGGCCCCATGCATGCTGCACCCCCCATACAACCAGCGCCCAGATTGAGAAATAGAATGTCGGAGCCCTGAAGCCCCTCCACAACCATTTTCAGGGGAGGTCACCTTCCTGGGGCACGAGTCCCTAGCACCCGGGGTCCTGCTCAGAGGGGTGGCGCGACTTCCCCTCCACTGTGGCCTTAGGAGGGGCCTCTGCTCTGGGGTGGGGAGGGGCCCAGGCAGCCCAGGTCTTGAGCTCTGCAAACAGAGGCAGGGGCTGCAGCTGGCTCCCGGGGCAGGGGACTGGGGAGGCCGTGAGCGCACCCCAGCTGCTGCCACACAGCTCCACAGCCCAGGGTCGGCCCCTCACTGCCCTGGGAGGTCAGCGCCGTGGCTCCGAGGAGATGGCGGGAGCTGCTAGGCTGAGGCTTCCCAGTAGGCCGAGTGGGGGAAGCTGCTCCCCGTGGTGCCGGCCTTTCCCTGAGCACAGGGGCATCTGAGCGCTCTCTAGGGCCGGGTCGGCAAGCGAAGGCCCACTGCCCGCTTTTGTGCGTAAAGCTTTATTGGCACAGCCATGAACAGCGTTTGTATCTCGTCTGTGGCTACTTTGGGGGCTGTGACCGCAGCGTCAAGAGGAGACCCTGCAAGCCAGGAGCATCTACTCTCTGGCTGTTTGCAGAGAGAGACCTGCTCCAGGGCACCTCCTGGGGGTGGGGGGGGCAGCAGGGCCTCAGCAGATAGAGCTTCCAGGGCGTTTTCTGTGCCTCCCCTGCCCCCTGCACCCCAGGCCCCCAGACCGAGTGCAGCAGGAAGGCAGCTGTCTGGGCGGAGACAGGCCCCGAGGGCTCTGCCTGGCTCCCCCTGGGCCCCAACGTCTGGCAGTGGCCGCACAGGGACGATGTGGACCCTCCCCAGGCCCAGGTGACGACGCTCGGCGAGGAGATGAGCCTTCGCTTCCTGAAGAGGGAGGCCAAGCTGTGCGGCTTCCTGCAGAAGAGCTTCCTGGCCCTGGAGAAGGTGGGCGCCCCGGCCCCGGCCCGGCCCGGCCCGCCCCTGCGCAGACGCGGACTCTCAGCGGACTCTCCCCACAGAGGATGAAGGCGGCGGAGAGCTCACGGCTGCGGCTGGAGGGCCGCCTGCGGGAGGAGCTGGAGGGCCGCTGGGAGGCGCTGCGGGAGCTGATGGAGGAGCGCCTGCGGGCCCTGTGTGGGCAGCGCCAGGTGGGGCCTGGCAGGTTGGTGGGCGGGGCCGGGGCAGGGCGCACGGGTCCCAGAGCCGCCTCTGCCTGCCCGCAGCAGGAGGAAGGCCACCTCCTGGAGCAGTGCCGGGGTCTGGACGCGGCTGTGGTCCAGCTGACCAAGTTCGTGCAGCAGAACCAGGCATCGCTGAACCGCGTCCTGCTGGCCGAGCAGAAGGCCCTGTGGGTGTCCTCCAGGCTGTGCTGGGGCCTCGGGGGCTGTCAGGCCAGGGCAACCCCCATACCCACTCAGGAGCAGGCCACGGTGGCCCTGCCTCCCCCGGCAGCCCCAAGCAGAGCGCTAGGCTCAGCGGGACGCACGCGGCAGCGTAGCCACCTCTCCCGTGGGGGCTCCCATCCCTTCTCCAGCCTGTCCTGCACTCGGGGGCTCAGCTGTGGCAGCGGGCATGCAGCCCTGTCTTGGTGGCCCCGTGACAGCACTCCCTCCTCTCAGCCCGGGGTGTCCCGGAAGGTTCCAGAGCCAGCAGGCAGGATCCCCTCCCTGGCCCAGTGCTGAGGGGCGGGCCAGCCCTGGCTGAGGGGCAGTTTCGATGGCACCAACCCCCAGGATTGCCAAGGGGCGCTTGGAGGAGGGCCAGGCGGAAGAGCTGGCCTCGCAGGTGCAGGAGAGCCTGGGGGCGGCGCAGCGGGCCCGAGAGCTGGCCCTGCAGGAGACGCACAGCCAGCTGTCTGCGGTGAGGGGCACGGCGGGCCGGGCCCCAGCAGGGTCGCCCAGGCACACAGGACGGGCTCTCAGCCGGGATTCCCTGCCCCACACCTGTGCCCACAGCTCCTAGAGAAGAGCCAGGACCTGGAGGCGTCGGTGGCCCAGCTGGCCGCACAGCTGAAGGATCTGAGCGACCAGTTCCTGACCCTGAGCTGGAGGCGGGACCTGCAGGGGCAGATGCTGGGCCTGCGGCTGTCCGAGGTGAGCCGGACGGCGGGGCAGGGGGCGCGTCAGGCAGACGGGGGGAGCCCGCAGGGTGGAGCCCTGGCCAGGCCCTGAGCCTCCCACCCTCCCTCTGGCGGTCTGCGGGGCCCAGGGGACCCGCGCCCGAGGACATCCCCTGTAGCAGCCTCAGTGCAGCACCCAGGCCAGGTGGAGCCTCCGGGGGGCCGCCGGGGGCAGGTGGGCGCCCGTGTCCTTCTTTCTTTCATTAACAGCTTTATCGAGACGTAATTCGCACGCCCGCTGCTCACCCTTCCAAAGCTCGCGGTCGTGTTTCCCGTGTGCTCACGTGGCTGCGCAGCCATCGCTGCAGTCAGTTCTAGGGTGTCGCCATCACCCCAGAAAGACCCCCGCACCGTTAGCCACCCCCCGCCCCGGGAACCAGCAGTCTCCACGGATTTGCGGTTCCGGCGTTTTGTACACGTGGAGTCACGCAGCGTGTGGCCGTTGTTCCCGCTGGTCTCGCTGAGCGTCGCGCTCCAGGTCACCCGCGGTGTGGCCTGCGTTAGCCGGGCACCGTCCCATCGCGTGGTGGACCACGTGGGGTCTGTCCACCCATCCGCTGGTGGGCACTAGGTTGTTTCCATGTTCTGTCTGTCGTCGATACTGCCGTGGACGCGGGGGTCCACCCTTTGGTGTGGGGGCTCGATGCCCGGCCTGCCCTGCTGCCCCCTGGGCACATGTGTGGCCACAACGGCCCCGAGGGCCCTTGACCTGACCTCCCTCCCGTCTCCGGCAGTGGCCAGGCGGTCCGCGCTGTCCTGTGCCCGCTGACCCTGCGTGGGCTGCAGGGGCTGTTCTCAGCACGTGGCTGTTCTCAGCGTGTGGCTCTGCTCAGCCTGGCAGCCCCACCTGGGAGGGCTTGCGACTGCCTTGGCCCTGGCCGGCATGTCTGTCCCCACGTGTGTCTGTCCTGTCTGCACAGACGTGCTCAGAGTCGGAGGTGGGCATGGGGCTGCTTGTCCTCTGGAGCTCAACTCCGGGGGCCTCCCTGTGCTCTGGCTCCAGCGTCCACCTGCCCACGCGTCCACCTGCCCACGCGTCCTCGCTCTCTGGGCTCCGGCCCTCACTGGGTGTCTGTGTCCCAGGCAAAGACCGAATGGGAAGGTGCGGAGAGGAAGTCCCTGGAGGACCTGGCCCGGTGGCAGAAGGAGGTTGCTGGGCACCTGCAGGGCATGTGGGACAAGGTGGACAGCCTCCCCCGGCAGGTGGGTGGCGGCCGGAGCCACAGGCCTGGCCTGGATGGGCACAGCCAGCCTGCAGGGATTCAGAGCTCGGGCGGCGGCGTGGGTCTAAATTCTTCTTCCCCCTGCGGCTGCCCTTGGCCAAACTGGCCTTGGCCGGGTGTGGGGCTCCCCTGAGCTGGCCATGCTGGGGGCCACTCCCCTGCTGCCCCCCACTCTGCGCTCCATGTTTCAGATAGAAGGCGTCTCAGACAAGTGCGTCCTCCACAAGAGTGACTCAGACATCAGGATCTCTGCCGAAGGCAGGGCGAGGTGAGGCCCAGCCCCTGGGCCCTGGGCGGGGCAGGAGCTCTGCAGACAGTCATGCGCTGGGCTGGTCCCACAGCCCTGGGTGCCATGGCAACCCCATCCCCTCCCCCGCCAGGCCTGGCCCAGCACCGGGCCCTCCACCCTGGTGCAGCCTGCCCAGCTCCTCCAGCCTCCATCACCCACTGGGGGCCCCAACCACCCCCACTGGAGGGGCCGCAAGGCTGAGCACCCCTTGAGCTCCCTTAGGCCCGTGGCAGCCAGAGGAGCTGCCCACCCGTGTCCCCCAGCTCTGGCCTGCCCCTGGCGCACCGACGGCCAGCCCCTGCCCCGGTGCCCGCAGAGAGTCCGAGGTCGGGGCCCTGCGGCAGGAGCTGGCCGCCCTGCTGTCGTCCGTGCAGCTGCTCAAGGAGGACAACCCCGGGCGGAAGATCGCCGAGATGCAGGGCAGGATGGCCACGGTAGCACCCGGCCCAGGCAGCCAGACGGGGGCAGCTCAGGCCGAGGGACCCCAGAGGACCCCCTTCCGCCAGGGGAGGCCAGATCTGGGACCCCCAGCCCAGGGGCGTCTTCCAGCCGCAGGGCAAGGCTATCGCAACCAGCTCCCTGGGCGGCCCCGGCACGTCTGGGCCTCTGGAAGTTCCAAGTGGGGACACCGGGGTGCAGCCCCCGGTGCACTGGGTGCTGGCAGCCACGACGGCAGGGGCAGCCCTGGGCCGTGGCCGGGACCCCCACAGGGCCATGCAGGGAGAACCAGGGCTGTGGCGGGAGGCGGCTCTTGCCCAGGCTCCGAGCAGGCAGGGACTTGGGGGTGGGGGCCCTTCGGGACAGCTGGACCCCAGCAGCCGGGCCGAGTCTGTGCCCCGGGATGGGGGCTGTGTTTAGTTTCAGAACCAAATGATAAAACTGGAAAATAGCATCCAAGCCAACAAGACCATCCAGAACCTCCAGTTTAACACAGAAACCAAACTGGTGAGGGGGGTCCCAGGCGCCCCGGGCGGGGGTAGCCCGCCCCACCGCCCGCCCTGCAGTTCCCCGCCACCTGTCTGCGCGCCTGGCGGGAGTAGCGTTTACCTGCAGATGAGGGAGATAAGCCCCCGTGCGTGCCGCCTCCGCCCAGGCCTGGCCCCCACGGCTCGGGGTGACGCGTGCCCCCGTGTCCGCAGCGCACGCAGGAGATGGCGGCCCTGCGGGAGAGCCTGGTGCGCCTGTGGGGCGAGGAGGGCCCCCGGGCGCTGGCGCAGGGCAGCCGCAAGGCGCGCGCGTCCCTGGTGAGGCAGCGGTGCTTCGTCAAGGACGGGGCCCCCGGCGAGGTGGTCCCCGTGAACCGCTGGGGCGTGTACCAGGCCGTGAGGTGGGCACAACCCTCCACGCGGGGGTCAGGGCTGAGGGCCGGGGGTGGCGGGTGGGACGCGGGAGACGGGCAGGGGTCCCGGGCCATGAGCCGTGTCTCTGGCAGGTGGCTGCAGTGGAAGGTGACCCTCCTGACCCTGGCGGCGCAGCGGAGGCCGGGAGGGGCCCCGGGGCAGCCCCACAGCCGAGCCTGCACAGCGCCTCACGTCTTTGCCCCACCGCCAGAAATAAACGTGCCTTGACCCCATCAGGCGGGTCCCTGATGCCTGCGGCGACATCCTCCGAGGGCCCACGGGGCTGACCAGGGCTTCGCCCAGCAGTGGGAGTGGCCGAGCCCCAAGGGGCTCAGTCCTTGACCCCCAGGACTCTTCCTGTCCTGTCCCAGCCCAGCGGCCGACCGTCTGGGATCCCCAGACCCTGCCCGCTAGCCCTTCACACCCCCTGCACGAGCCGGGGAGTAAACAGCCAGTGTCTGTTCCCCGCCTTGCCGCCTCTCTAAGGAAACCCTTGCTCATCCTGAGGGAGCAAGTGCCGGGGCGCGGCAATGGGGACCTCGCTCTCAGGCAGGCCTGGCGGAGCTCGGGCTCCCCTGGGAGGTGCAGCATGTATGGAGCCCCCTGAGCCTATGACCTCGGAGTAGCCGCAGCTTCTGTCTGGGTCCTCCCTGCCGTGGGCAGAGCTCTGAGGGCCCCTGTGCCCCTTGGGGGGGCTCTGCTGGGGCCGAGGGCCAGGAGCAGCCAGGCCTGGGCACCCCCTGCTCTTGCCCTTTCCCAGCCCTGGAGGCCCCTGGCCGTGGCGGCTCCGGGCCTCAGCGCGAGCCCAGGTCCTGCTCTCGGCTGCCTGTGCCCACCTTGTCCTGGGGCCGCCCTGGATGCAGAGGCCCTGGAGGCTGTCCCAGGAGGGCAGGAGGGAGAGGGGCTGCCATAGGGAGGTGGCCCTGCCACCCCCAGCCTGCTCTCTAGGGCTCAGCCAGCTGGGCCCCCTCCAGGGCCTGGGCCCCCGCACCGGGCAGCTCGGGGCAGGCCTCAGCTGACCAGCTGGCCAGCAAGTCGCTGAAGTCGGGCGTGCCAGGGTGGAGCAGGCCCAGGGGGCTGGGGGCCGGCTCCTTCCAGAAGGACGGGGGTAGCTTCCGCTGGGTCATGGGGGTGATGTGCCCGTACTTCCGCTCCAGCCTCATGCTGTGGCCCCCCGACGCCCTGGGCCCCGCGCACCGCCGCAGACCGTAGTCGAAGAGCTCGGCCAGGGGTCCCAGCGGCTGTGCTCTGTCCCTGCTGAGCCCCAGCCTGTGCGCCTGGCCCCCGGGGCCCCCCGGCGAGCAGACCCCGGGCTCAGGGGCCTCCTCATCCTCCCAGGGCCTGCCCTGGGCCAGGCGCACCAAGTCGGCGTAGTAGAGCTCCCGGGCAGAGCTGCCTGCCGGGCGGCCGTCAGCATAGATGTCGCAGGCGTCTGGATCCTGCCCCTTGTCCTTGCGGCCAAAGTACCGCTGGATGTCACTGCTGATGAGCTCGGAGAACCGCAGCAGCTGCAGTGGCGTTTCAGGGCGGCCGGGACCCTCAGGGGCTGCTTCCGGGGTGGGCTCGGCCCAGCCTGAGCACTGGGGGGGCGGGCTGCAGCCCCCTGGCCCCTCACCTTGCAGCTCCTCCTCCTCTTCCTCCTCCTCCTCCCCCTCTTCCTCCTCTTCCTCCTCCTCCTCCTCCTCCGAAGTCTCGGGGGGGTCCAGGTCTGAGGGCAGGAAGGAGCGGTGGGGTGGCAGGGGCAGCCGGAAGTCACACAGGGGCCGGATCACGCCAGCGGCCATGTCCTCGCTGTCCCCTGCTTCCGAGGCCTCCGAGGCAGCGGGTGCTGTCTGGGGAAGGAGCCAGAGGTCGGCGGGTTGTCTATCTGGCCTGGCCCTGCCCTGGCCACTGGGCGACCGCTGCACTCGGACCCCACACCTGTGTGGCGTCTCCTGGAGCCCCCGGCCCTCCTGGGGGGATGACCCCTGAAGGCCGTGCTTGGTGAGGGCGCTGAGCTCCGCGGGGGGAGGTGTGGCGAGAGGCAGGGCAGGCACCGTGGCACGAGGGGGTGAGAGGGGCTGCCGAGGGGTGAGACCTGCAGGAGTGCAGGCCACGGGGGTGGGGGTTCCAGGGTGGTAGCTGGTCACCGGCTGGGAACAGTTGGTCCTGTTTATGGGGGTGGTCAGGGGGCGCAGGGAGGGAGGTGGGAGGTGGGATGGCGCCACTAGAAGCCCCAGGGGCTCGGGCTGCCCCGAAAGCAGAGGAGGAGCGAAGGGCGCCTGTCCATACCGGGGTGAGGCGTCTGGGCCCGCTGAGCGGAGGCCTTGCCCAGGCTGGAGCTGCGGCAGGGAGAACCGGGGGGCTTTATGGCTCTGGATCAAGGGCTGAGTCTGCCTCGCTGGGGCGCTCGGGGGGCTGGGAGGGCCCTGCCTGCCCCGGCTGAGGGTGAGCTGGGCCGTCCCATCGAGTCCGGCTGCAGTCACCGCGCCAGGCCCTACCCTGCTCCCCTCAGCAGGGAGCGGCCCCAACCTAGATGCCTCCCACTAACGGTGGGGTGGCCGTGTCAGAGCAGCCCCGGAGGGGCAGCAGGGGCCACCGTGACTGTCCAGAATACCCCAGGGAGGCACCTGGGCCTGGGGCTTAGTGTGGGGGGTGGGGGTCCGGGAAGGTGGCCTGGGGGGGCAGGAGCGGCTCTCACCTTGAGCAGTGGCCAAGCAGGGGCTGGTTCTGAACCCCGAGCCCCACCATGGACAAGCACCACCTGGCCCTACACAACGTGGGGGCAGGCGGGTGCCCTGGGGCCAGGAAGCCTGAGTCCTTCTCGGGGGACCCCAGCAGGAGAGGGGAAGAAAGGGAAGGAGGTTGAAGGGAGGCGGGAGAGTGGGGGCACGTTCCTCGGGGTCAGCTGACCTGGGCGCCCACCCCCCTCGCCTGCAGGAGCTGCTGGAGCTCCCTCCTGCCCCCCGGCCTGGCCGTGCTGGGGTCCTGATCGCACCCACACTGCCGGCCCCGCCCAGGGAGGCTTGGGGGGCTTTGGCCCTGGACGGCGCAGGCGCCCCTCCCCCTGCCACCTGCCCCCATGCCCTGCCCTGCCCAGCCCTGGGTCTCTCCCACGGGCAGTCCTTGCAGGGCTCCTGGGCAGAGAGGCTCACAGGCCCGGCAGCCCCCGCCCGCCCCCGAGGCCCGGCTCCTACCTGCCGGAGGCCTGCAGCTCTCACCGGGCAGGCCCACCTCCACCTGGGTGCAAGCATTTATAGTCCGGCCCTGCAGCCGCCGGGGCTGGCAAATATTTGGTGACGGCATTGTCATCGCAGACTGGGCAAATAGAGCCCGTTTGCTTTAGCGCCCGGCAACCAGAGCCCCGCGGGGGGGGCGCCCGCAGACCGGCCTCACCTGCACGCGGCCTGCCCGGGGACCGTGGAGTGTTTGCCGCCCGCCCAGCTGGCTGCACCCTGGTCCCCGGGACCCTTATCTCTGCTGCTGATGGGACCTGGACCAAGCCTTGTCAAATAGGCGGAAAATTAAATTTCATGCTATTTTGAGTTCTGGAGTAGCCTCTCTAGAGGACATCCTGCTCTGCAGCAATTGGCGATCGGTGCTCCCGGCTGGATGCAGAGCGAGGGAGGGAAGCCCCGGGACCACCCGCCAGGGCCCAGGGGGCGCGCGTACAGGGAGGCCCCCGGAGCCCCTGCCCAGCCCCCTCTGGTCGCACGGTCCTCCTGGGCCGCTGTGACCCATTTCAGCCGGCCCAGGAGTGGCTGTGGTGAGGACCCCGCAGGGCTGCCACCTCCCCCCGCCCAGGGCTCAGATGTGTTCACGATCAGCTGAACCCTCCGCTGCCTCCAGGCCTGGCTGAGAAGGCGTCTCCCTTCCCTTCTCTGGCTGTAGCCCGCCCCCGGCACCCTCCCCTCCTACAGCCCCCATGGAACCTGCCTGGCGCGACCCCCAGAAGCGTCCAGAGGGCCTTGGCCATTCCTGGCAGCGCCCTGACTCCTCCCAGCGGGCCCAGCCAGCCTGCCAGTTACCGCGCATGAGGCGGCTGAGAGCAGAGACTGACTCCCACACGGTCCTCCAGCCCAGGTCCCAACCAAGGTGTCGCCAGGACCAGCTCCTTCCAGAGGCTCCAGTCTGTCCCTGGCCTCGCTCCCAGTCCTTGGCGAGCCTCACCTTGCAGGTGACCTCTCCGGTGCCTGCCTCCGTCTACCTGTGTCCCCGCTCATGTCCTCTGCCCTTCCTATAAGGACACCCATCATTGGATCCAGGGCCCCCCCAGTCCAGTCGGACCTCAGCTTCACTAGTTACATCTGCAGTGACCCTGTTTCCAAACAAGGTCACATCCCGAGCTTCCAGGCAGACGTGCCTTTGGGGGACACTCTCAGCCCTGTGTGGGTGCCCTGCGTGTGTGACTGGCCCTGCCTTGGTGTTCACCAGAGGTGGCCCCCGCTGGTGCAGCCCTCGTGGCACTGGCTGGGAGAACTCCAGACACGAAGACACTCGCTGCCCTGGCTCCCAGCTCCTGGATCTTCACTTGCCTGGGGGCCCAGGGGTCGTGGACACCAGCCAGCCCCTCCCTGGTGCAGCCCCCTCATACCCAGTGACAGCTAACATGTGGGATTTGGACACAAACCTGGCCCCGCCTGCATCTGTGACCCTGGCGGTCCTGCCCCCCATGGCTGCCAGTCAGTTCTTAGGCACCTGGAAGGCAGATCTTAGGGGTCGGGGGCCAACGCAGCCACTTTGTGCTAGGAGGCTGCCGGCTTTGCGGACTGACAGGGAAATGCAAAGTTCGACTCCCAGAGCGAGAGCCTCCCGAGGTCGGGACAGTGACCTCCGGGAGTGGTTCTGGAAAGACACTGGTGTCCCCTGGCCAGGGGTAGGGTCACCTGCAGGGAGTGCGGACAGGGACGGCATTGGCACAGCCTGCCCGTTATGGCCACCCGTCACTGCCCCTCACGGGCAGGAAGCTGAGCCCATGTCCTGGCGAGGTGCGTCTGGCCACGCTCCCTCCTAAGAGCCCGGGCAGGGGGAGACATCTGTCCCCAAAGACTGACCTCAGGCTTGACCAGGTTCTGCTCTGAGACCCCAGGGTGCAGAGATATTTACCAGGCCCTGGCTGTGGGGGGCCCGCACCAGCCTCGGCCGGCCTTCCCTGCCTTCCTGCCAGCCCCGGTGTGCCAGGACCCAGGGCCAGACCCTGGGAGGGAGGCTATGGCCGAGGCAGCCTCTGCCTGCAGGGCGGGAGCGGGGCCCGGCCCGGGTGGGGAAGCAGAGGATCTGTGGGACCCGGGACAGGACCCAGGAGGGCGTTTGGGCCCCGAGTTCCAGCCGGATCAGCACAGGAGCCGCAGGCGGGGAGGCCGTGAACACAGGCGCGTCCGTTCGCGGCCGGCTCGCGTGCACCAGGTGTGGGGGGTGAGGGGATGAGACACCACTCGGCCCCCGTGTGGCCAGAGGAGGGACTGCTCTAAGGAGGTGGGTTGTGGGGTGTCCAGCGCAGGGAACACTCTGGAAAAGACCCTGGCCCCTGTGGAGCTGGGAGCCCCCTGTGATCCGCTGAGTGACGGTGACAGCCCCGAGACATCCACCCCGTGCTCCCAGGAACCTCACGGGGCAAAGGGACTCTGCAGGTGTGATTGAAGTGGTGACCTTGAGGGGGGAGGTTACTTCGGGCCGTCCAGGTGGCCTGATGTCATCGCAGGGGTCCTTGCAGGAGGGGGCAGGAGGACGGGAGGCAGAGACTGGGCGACTCTGCGCTGCTGCCCTGGACGGGGGGACAGGCCCCGAGCCGAGGTCCACGGGAGCCTCCGGGAACAGCAGACGGAGGAGCGGACTTTCCCCTGCAGCCTCCGCGCGGCCTGCGGGCACCCGCGTCTCAGGCCCGCAAAGCCCACTGGGCCTCTCACCTCCAGGGCTGTCGGGTCAGTGTGACGCTTTAGCCGCTCAGCTGTGGCTTTTGGTCTCAGTGCCACCAAGACCCTGAAGGTGGGCTGGGCAGCAGGGTCCTCCAGCCATGGGGCACCAGAGCCTGGGCCTCAGCTCCTATGTCGCTGGAGAGAAAACCCAAGGGTGGGGTGTTCGGCCCCCTGTGAAGAGGGTGCGCGTGGTCGGCCCGTCCCGCCCCACCCCAGGCACCCTCCCTAGGGCCCTGGGTTTACCCCCCAGACACACCTCTTCCCTCTGTCAGCGGGGCTGGGGCCATTATGGGGGCCTGGGCCCCAAAAATGCCCCCGTGCGCAGGTGCCCACCGGTGCCAGCCTGTCCTGGGGTCGTCCTATACTTCCTTCTGCCTGACAACAGACCAAGGAGAAAACCCCAGTCTGGGACGGAAGATCCTGTACTGGGGACAGTGGCGTGGACAGGAGTTGGGAAGAGGCCCTCGGGCAGTGCGGCGTGGGGCTGACACTGGACACTGGGCCAGGGGCCCAAGGCCAGGAGTCCAGGGAAGGGACACTGCCGCAGTCCCCGAGAGACACTTTCCGGCCTGGCACTGGGTGTCCCTGGCCCACCACCCCCGAGAGCCCTCTCCTGTCATCAGGCCCCGGCCGGGCAGCCCTGCCTGTCCCCATGCGCTGGGGAAAATCAATAGCTCCAATATGTCAGCTCTTGAGAGGCTCAGCTATAAATTACCCGCCATGAAGCTCACGGGCCCACAGCCCCATTAGTGGGACATTAGGCCTCCCGTGAAATTTCTCTGTGTGCTTTGAGATAACGACGCGGAGCTGTTGGTTTATGTC
This sequence comes from Propithecus coquereli, assembly GCF_000956105.1. NCBI lineage: Eukaryota > Metazoa > Chordata > Mammalia > Primates > Indriidae > Propithecus > Propithecus coquereli. The sequence goes on along the minus strand of NW_012148285.1, from coordinate 397,292 downwards.
CCGGGAGGGGGAGGCGGGACCAGGGACAAGTCAGGGCCGGCTGGGCAGGGAGGCCCCGGAGCACTGGTGGCTTTTCCCACTCGGGGCTCCACGGCATCGGAGGGTCAGATAAACACAGCGTTTGGGGACGTCCGGGCCTTCCAGCCAAAGGCCAAGGGAATAGGACGCACAACTGGGGGACTCGGAGACGCAGGACTTTGCCCCGGGTCGGACACTGCCAGGAGGCAGGGGTTCTACGGTCAACAACTGTGACAAACCACCGCGAACTGGGCGACTTAGAGCAACAGACGCTTGTTGTCTCCCGCTCTGGAGCCAGAAGTCCAAACCCAGGTGCCAGGGCCCGCTCCCCTGATGGCTCTGGGGAGAATCTGTCCCAGGCCCCGCGCCCGTCTTCGCGTGTTGCCGGCAGCGTCGCCCCAATCTCTGCCTCTGTGGTCCCACGGCCTCCCCCTGTGTCTCTGTGTCCTCTCCTGGTCTTATAATGACACTGGTCATTAGACTCGGGGCCACCCTAACCCAGCGCAACCGCATCTTGACTAACCACGTCCCTATTTCCAGATAGGTCATGTTCTTGTGTGCCCGGCGACATAGATTTAGGGGGCACTGTCCAAGCCAGTACAGCATCTCCAGTCCTCACGGCAGCCAGAGTGGGTGTGGGGCGCCCATTTTACAGCTGTGGCTGCTGAGGCTCGAGGACTTAAGTTGTCCGTCGCAGGTGTCTCATTTCTGTCCCCAGTCCAGGACAGTCACCGAGACAGAGATGGGCCAGTGGCCCCTCAGAAGCTGGGCCTCCCCGAGGTGAAGCCTCAGCTCACACACTGCTGTTCTGGGCAGCTTGTGCCCAGCTGACCTAAAGCGTCCCCCCCGGGACAGCTGCACCAGCCTTGGCCAGTTGCCCCTCCCACGGCTCCATCCCTAACCTTGGGGCCCTCCGATGGACACCTCCTCCAGGAAGCCCCTCATGGGCCGCACACCAGGATGATTCTGGCCCATTACCCCATGCACAGTGGGTGCCCCAGGTGCGTGCAGGGCGAGTTCTGGGGTGGGACCAGTGGGGCGGGGCCCCGTGAGGAGGGCCTGGGCACACAGGTGCCTCTGTTGACACAGCAGCTCTGAGCACAGCCCTGGGTGGGGCTTCTGGGGTGGGGAGGATTCCCAGGTGTCCTGAGCTCAGAACACCCCCACCGCACCTCCCATGCCCTGGTGCAAGAGCTCCCGGGGACAGGGAACCGGTCCCACGTCTGGTGCTTCTCCCACCGTCTTCCCAGGACACAGGTGCAGGAGGGACGTTCCAGAGGCAGAGGTGGCAACCTCAGATGGTGGACACACACTAGGGGTCAAGGGGGCTCCTCTGGGGCATCCCTAGGGCAGATTCTGGCTCAGGGGAAGGGGCCTGTCCAGGACCACTGGCCACACATGATGTGGCACACAGGCCAAGGTCCTAGTCATTCCCAGATGGCAGCCGTGGACGAAAACTGTGGCAGAATCGCAGAATCGGAGTTGCCCAGGCCCATCCTGGGGGGACAAACTCCTCCCACCACCAAGCGGGGGGACAAAAGCTACAGTTTTCGGGCTTTCACCTAACCCTGCAATTGGAATGGTGTGAATTCCTCTCTGAGATTCTGGGCATAGGAAATGACGTGTTTTATTGTCTACATCAAAATAAATTTACTTCAAGGCCTTTACTTCCCAGAGTGTGTTACAGCCCAAGCAGGTCCCCTGCCCGCTGCTCCAGAGGAAGCCAATGCATGGAGACAGTGGGGTCATGGCAGAGACAGAGTTTAATATCGCAGGTGCCGTGTAAGGAGAGGGGAGGGAGTCCTCAAATCTGTCTGCTGAGAATTTGGGAGAAAGGGTTTGTAAAGGGAGTTGGGCAGGCGGTCTGCTGGCTGGCTGGGCTCCGGGCGGAACCACAGGGGTGTAGGAATTGTCTTCTGTCTTGTGTTGAGTCGGTTCTTGGGTGGGGGTCACAAGACCAGTTGAGTCCGTTCCTCGATATGGGCCGCCGGTCTGGGTGGGTCGGCCGTCCCACCAGAATGCAGGGCCTGGAAGCTGTCTCAGAAACCAGCCTCAGGTTTCACAGGGGTGATGCTATCCGTGGGAGCAATGAAGAAAGCTAAGAATCTTCATGCCCATCAGCTGTGTGACTCCTGAGTTGGGAGCAATTACAGGACAGCCAGCTGGGGGACTAAGGCTGGTTATATATGTTTCCCCTACCACAGTTCCCACTTTGTGGCCCTTTATTAATTTTATAAAGGACAGCTTCACAGGGGAGAAATTTAAGTTCTGTCTTGCTGTGAAGGGCCCCCTTGCCTTCCGCACAAGTTGGAGGTGAGCCTCCTGTCTTTAGGGTGGTCCCGTCCCTTCAGGGTGCTCCTTGTCGAGCTGTCGTGGAGAGCGGGTCCCTGTCTGTGGCCTGGAGAGGGCACGGAGCCTTCACACCGGCCCAGCCCCAGCCGTAAGAGTGCTGGCTGCCGCGCAAAGCACTGCCCCTTTGGGACACCGTGTGGGAGTGAGGCAGGGCCCCGCTATTAGCAGAATGGCCTACAGCACCTCCAGATGCCTGAGAAGTCACCTCCCTGTCTAGACGGCTGCCCTTAGACACCCCGCTCCCCCTACACTCTTTTTGGCACAAAACACAGTTTTGGAGGAAAACAAAAGCATCTGAACTCTACCTGGGGAGAAAGGACCTCAAAGTTTCTGGGATTTGAAACTGTTTGCCCCATGACACAGGGAGGGGGGCAGTTATTTTTTTGTGTTGAGCCACAGCTTCAAGAACAAAACACATTACGAATTCAACATAGTAGCCCGCCCTGTGGTAAATCAGTTGTATCTGGTTTATATTTTCCATGACGCACCATAGCTTTTATTCGGCATAAGGTACACATAAGAGAATATTCAGTATGGCCGGTTCTGAAGATGAGACGTCCCTAAATCACAGGTCCTGGTTCAGACGTGCATGTGATTTCCACAAACCACCTCCCCACGGAGAGTGGCGACGTCCGGAGTGTGCCCCTACGTGGTCTGCAGCCAGAGCCGGGGGCAGCCTTGTGCCCCGAGGACGAACGGCTCCAGCAGCTTTCCAGCGAAGCCAAGTGGGGGACCCGGCAGAGCAGCGCGCCCTGGGACCCCTGGGGTGGTCGTGAAGGTCCCCCCCCAACTCCCACCGAGGCGCCGCAACTTCAGTTCGAGCAGGGACGGCCGCGGGCCCGCGCGTCGGCTCGGGGCTGCCCGCTGTCCCCGCGCGGCGCCGACCGGCCGGGAAGAGGGCGCGCGGCTGGCGAGGGCACAGCCCCCAGCGAGCGCAGCCACGGAGGGTCCTCTGAGGCCAGGACACGAGATCTTCTCGAGCCGGAAGTCCTGGCAACGCACCAAAACAGACCCGGCGGCGGCCAGGCCCGGGCAGGAGCGGTCGGGCGGCGGCAGGGCCCAGCGCCGGGCCTGGCCCACCGAGGACACCCTTAGGGCGGGCCCGGGGCCTCTCTCGGGCAGGACGGCGCCTGCCCACTCCCGCCGCCAAGGACCGGGCGGACGCGCTCGTAGCGGAAGGGATGGAGAACTACATCTCCCGGCATGCCCTCGCAGTCGGGCCTGCGACGGAAAAGTCCGGATGCGTCATTTCCGGTGCGCGACTGGGCCCACGTTCTGGAGTCGTGAGCGGAGCCCTGCCATGACATCCGGGTTCCGGTTTCGTGCGACGGATGTGACGCGAGCGCGGCGCGCCGCGGAGCCGAAGTCGCAATGAGCCGTGTCCTGTGTGCGCCGGCGGCCGGGTGAGCCCCGTGAGGTCTCGGCGGGACGAGGGCGGTTGCCGGCGGGCGGGCGGAGCGCTCAGTGCTTTTTCTCTTCCAGGGCCGTCCGGGGGCTGAGGCTCGTGGGCTGGGCTTCCCGAAGCCTGCATCCGCCGCCCGGTGGCCGGGCCCGGGCCCAGTCCGCGGGCGACGGGGAGGAGGACGACCCTGACCGCCCGGTTCAGTTTTCCTCCAGCAGAGGCATCCCGTTACGCTGGAGTGTGGAGCACTCCCTGGGGAAGGGACATCAGCGGCCCTGGTGGAAAGTGCTGCCCTTGAGCCTCTCCCTCATGGTTCTGGTCATCTGGTTCTACCTGAGGCCGGAGAGCGACGCGGACCAGTGGTTGAGACAAGCGCTGGGAGAAGAGGCGCCGGAGCCCAGTGATTCTGCTGAGGAGCCTGGAACTGAGGCTGCCTACGGGGCGAGGACTTAACGCGGTGCCCGCGGGGCTAGCAGGGAGGGAACAGGCAGCCGCCCTTCGGATTCGATGTCGCGTTTGACCGAGACCGTTTCTGCCCCGGTAATGCGTGCGTCTTCAGCGCTGAAGGATTTGGATGGCGCACTTGGCCGCGTTGATGCCCATGGAGGCCGAGCAGGATGTCACCAGATCGGAACCTGCTCCTTGCCTGACGCTTGACGCCCAGCGACTCCATCCACAAGACTTTTCAGAGCCGTAGGAAAGGTTTTACTTGCACCGTGTGCTGTTGGGTTTGTGATGTCTTCGTACAGCGTAGTCACGTTTCCAGAGCACTTCTTGTCATTTGCTTTGTGAGACAGACTAACTGGCAGAAGTGTTAGCCTTTATTTTATAATGTACTGTGTTGTGTGTAAATAATATCTATTGATGTTTTACACACTAACAAATTGAAAATAAACTTTGATTTTATAATACAGAATTAAGACGATTCCCTTTTCTGCATTTAGTTAAGAAAACGGGTATTTTAGTAAACCAACAGCCACCTTTTTCAATTTATTTGTTTTCCTTTTTTTTCCAGAGTGGGAACTGAGAACTAACCTAAATGTAAATTGTGGAATACATTATTAAATGGTACCAGAAATAAAGAACTTTCTAAGCTTTCTGCAAAACTTTATTTTTGTTTAGCAAGGCAACAATTTTCTGAGCAGAATACAACTGATAATTATTTTTTCCACAAATTATGGGCACGATTTTGGGTAACCTAGATGATGTTCTTTTTTCTAAGTATTAATTAGGAAAAACCTGCTTTATTCTGAATTAGATATAAGATACACAAAAGGAAACATTTATTTACTTAAACTTCTGTTGGAAGCTTTTACGTTAACTTGTTTGTGGCGCTGAAGTTAATTGGGGTTTTTTCTGACTTGGCTGTTTGAAGAACAGGTCCTTGACCCCTCTGGCCCAATGGCAGTATACCGACCGACTTCTCACGAGGTCTGCGTGCAGAAGCGCTCCAGGTGTCTGGCACACCTTGGCAACTCGTGCTTGTGAGAGGAGTGGGTTGGATACAGTCTTTTTTTCAAAGACTGTGAGACCGAGGTTTGGAATAATTGATCTAATCTTAGCTCACGTTACACCATCCCAGTGGGGGCAAAGGACTTAGGTGTCCTTTTTTTGGCCTGGTGTGGTTGTGACTATTTGGTTGTGAATCATTTGGTTTGAGCAGAAGTCATTCAAACCCAAAAGCTTACTTTTACTTTACTTGCAGGGGGGAAAAATGTCAGAACTAGTAAGAACTTTTGTGTTAATTAAAAGTAACTTTCATATGACAAAAGCAATATATATATTTTTTTTCTGGAACAGTTAGACCCTGAAATAAGCAAAAGGAAGAGAATCAGAAACACTGATAATCCTACCACCTTGTGGTAACCATTATTTGCTTTTCCAGGTTATTGTCATGCATATGTAAATACACCTTTTTCCAAGGCACGAATGGGATGGTAAACCTGAAAACATGATAGCAGCTTTAAAAAACCAAAGTGGGATAGCGTCGTGTTTGACGAAGCTGCCTCCAGGCCAGCTATCAGTAAGGGATGTTCCACTTGGTGACTTCACACTTGTGATGTGGATGAACTTTGTCATGAGCAAAAGGAAGACAGAGGTCAGTTGGGGACAGTGGGCAGACCTTCCCCACACCTGGAGTTTTCAAGGGGTGACAACAGCAGATTGACAGGCGAACAGCTAACTAAATCCTTTGCTTATTCAACTTTTTGTAGTGCAGTTGTCTTATTTCCCCAGCCGGGCTGTGGCTTTTATTTTTCCCAGGGTACTTGACACATTGACACCCCAGATAAGTGCTCAGCAAGCGTGAGAGGGAGAGCCGTTATAAGTATGCTGGGACAGAAGCAGTTGCACCGATTTGATTTGTAAGATGTTAAATTGTTGGGCAGAAGGAGGAGGAAATGGTTCATAAAGGATCTCCAAGATCTATTTCTCACTCCTCTGGAGAATTCTTGGGCCCTGTTCCTCCTCACTTCATTCTCCTGCTTGGTTTATGTTACGAAAATATGTTCTTAATTTTATCATCATTTTAATTTCAAGATATAAATGTAATGTTTATAGATGTAATAATTTATTTAGACAATGTAAACATAGAAGAAATCGTCCTGCCAGGCCGTGATAACTTTTGTTATTTTACTGTATCGTCAGTATTTCGGAAGATAACTTACATCTTGGAGCAAATGTATGAAGGCGTTTTCTCGTGCTTTTAACCTAAATGGGAGCTTTTTTTAGACAGAGTCTCGCTCTGTCGCCCTGGCTGGAGTGCAGTGGTGTCCTCACAGCTCACTGCAGCCTCTGACTCCTGGCCTCAAGCGATCCTCCCGCCTCGGCCTCCCACGGTGCTGGGGCTGCGGGCCTGAGCCGCTGTCCGGCGGGAACACGTTATTTTCACGCAGGTCGCAGCCCTCCCAGCCTGCGGCGACCGCGGGTCTCCGGAGATGGAATTCATGACGATTCTGCCCCTTCCTTAGAGCACGACTCTAAGGGCTGGAGTCCTGCGGGGCAGCCACCGCCGTCTAGTTTTAGACCCGCGCCCTCCGCCCCACCGCCCGGGTGGGACACTCGTAGGCCGGGGTGGGCACGGGGGCGTGCCCGGGTGGGCGCGGGGGCGTGGCCGGGGCGTGGCCGGGCCCGGCGGGGGGCGCGGTGGGCTCGCGCGGGGGAACGCCGGGGCGGGGGCGGCCGGCGGCGCATGCGCGCTGCATTGTTTTGACTGAAAATGCCGTCGGTTTCGAAAGCGGCGGCGGCGGCGGCGCTGAGCGGGTCCCCCCCGCAGACCGAGAAGCCGACCCACTACAGGTCAGTGCCCGCGCGGGGCCTCCGGGGCGCTGAGGGGGTGTGGGGGGCGGCCCCGCGCGCCCCCGCTCCGCGCGCGCCCGCGCCCCGGCCCTGGGCCTGGGGAGTCTCCGCGGCGGGCCCGGGCCGCCCCTCCTGCCGCCCCCGCCGCCCGCTCCGGGCCTCGGCGCCGCGGGGACCCGGGCTGCGGCCGCCCGAGGTCGGAGCGGGCGCCCAGGTCTGCGTGCGCCGGGCTCGGGCCGGGCTCCCAGGGCGCGGTGCCGCGCCTGAGGTGGGGATCCGTGCGTGGCCGGCGTGGGTGCGCGCCGGCCCGTCGGGAAGCCGAGTGGGGGCCACGCCCGGGGTCGGGACGGCGCCTGGGGTCGGGGGGCGCGCCCGGGGGCGGGGACCGTACTCGGGTCGAGGGGCGCGCCTGGGGTCGGGGACCCTGCCGGGGGTCGGGGACCGTGCGTGGCCGGGGTCGGGGCGCGCCTGGCCCGTCGGGAATCCGAGTGGGGGCCACGCCCGGGGTCGGGACCGCGCCTCGGGCTCGGGGGGCGCGCCTGGGGTCGGGGGAAGAGCCCGGCGGGCTGCGGGGACAGCCGGCGGGGTCATCTGGACTTCCAGTGGGGGGCGTCGGGCCCCGGCCGGCCGGTCCCGCCCCCGCCCTCGAGCCCGGCCGCCCAACGGCGGCGGTGGCGGTGGAGGCGACCCGCAACGCTGTTTGTCTTTTTAGGTATCTAAAGGAGTTTAGGACAGAGCAGTGCTCCCTGTTTTTGCAGCACAAGTGCACCCAGCACAGGCCATTTACCTGTTTCCATTGGCATTTCCTAAATCAGCGTCGCCGCAGACCCCTCCGCAGGCGCGATGGCACCTTCAACTACAGCCCGGACGTGTACTGCTCCAAGTACGACGAGGCCACCGGCGTGTGCCCCGACGGCGACGAGTGAGTGGCCGGGCGGGCGGGCTCCGCGCGCCTGCACCCCTGGGCCTGGCCGTGGCGCCTGCGGCTCCGGGTTCTTCGCAACGCCTGGCACCTGGCGATGGGTCGCGTTTTCCCTGCGGTTTCCAGTGACAAGTGATGGCGGTGGGGGGAACGTTTCCCTGTTTTTAGGCCAGTTCGGGAAGGGTTGTGTGTGTGTCAGGGACAACCCTTGTGTGAGTCAAACCGATCTGGCTTCATTTCCCACTTTTGATTCCGCGCAGTTCTCCAAGTTGGATGCATCAGAACCGACCCTTAGAGGCGGGGCTTTCAGGTGTGGGACCATTTCGTACTAGTCGATTGCTTTCCCGGCAGAGCCTGTTGGAATATTGGTTCACACTGTAGAATGTATCTGGAATGTTTCCCTTTTCGATGTTTAGTTTTTTAAAAGATTGATAGGAAAGTTATCTGCAGACTGCCATTTATGTAGCACTTTTAAAGTTTGAGAGATCAAGGTTTTGTTTTGGTTGTTTTTTTTTATTTTAACAAGTTTCCTAATGGTGTTATGAACAGATGTCTTTATTTTGAAATATGTACAATGGGAAAACAGGGAGAGTACTAATCAGATTCACATGATGAGCGGAAGGTGGCGTCAGGAGGTTTTACTTTCTTCCCGTGGGCTGCTTGGGAGCACGCAGGGTGGTGCATTCCTGCCTAGAGGTGAGGTGGCAATTGCAGTCTTCACAGCTCCGTCTCCTGATCTTTTGAACGGACCTGATTGTCTGGGGACCCTTCCTTTGGAAGGCTGCTGTCACCCCACCACGCACAGAGACCCACGCAAAGTCTGTTTTCCTTTATTTTTCAACAATGCTCAGGCCAGGGAGTAAACTTTTGATCTGTGGTGATCATGTTATCAACTTTAACACACTCATTGAAAAGTTTTTCAGATAGTTAAATAGTGTTGTTACGGCAGCTTGATGACTGAACTTCAAATGGCGTAGCCAGCCCATTTTGGTGAGGCTAGTGTTCAACTTCTGTGCAGTTCTAAGAATGCATTATTCAATTGCTTTTTGAGCCGCTGTTTTCTGCAAACAGGTCTTTAGAAGACACGTGTTTGTCTAGCTGAGATCTGGGCTCAGTCTCAAATTTCCCGTGGTCAAACCCATCATCTCTCCAGACCATGGATCTTGAGCTGAGAGTGGGGCCCCTGCTGCCTGACCCTGGTTTGGGGGATCCCTGGACGTGTGAAGACCAGTAACCCAGCTTGTCGTATCTCAAAGAGTTGAGTTTGGGGGACTAATTGGCAATATTCATTGGTGATGCCTTTAATGCATTTAAAGAGAGCATCTTTTAATAGCTGTTTGGGTTCCTGAGTCAGGGTGCCCTGGTGTGGGGGCGCCAGGGTGGTGTCCAGATCTTACGGGGGTGACCAGCACTGCAGTGGACACATGCCTGTGGGTGGTGTTTGAAAGCTGTGCTGAAGTAGTAATTAGATAATAAGCAATTATTTATTACAAAAACATTAGCATGAAGTCTAAGTGGCTTGCAGTTTATCGTTGACAAACGTAGGTGGGACTGAGATGCTTGTTTGGTGTTTTTGTTTTGGATGCGTCCTCTGTACATCCACACGTAGTGAGAGAATCATACACGTCTTGTTAAAGATTTTGTTCGTAATTTCTGTGGAGCACATGATGTGGCTTGCTCCAGCCCTTTAGGACGTGTCTGGCAGGCTGTCTCCCTGGGACTCTCTCCTTAGCAATTACCACTCAGCCCATGGGAGAGGGGCTTCCCCCACTGCCCGGACGGCACAGCCAGAGCTCGTCCTGCTGAGTTAGGTATCCGGGTTCATGCGGGTTGTTAAATAGATGATACTGCCTTTCGGAGCAAGGACAGGGCCTCTTCCTGTATTTCAGTTCACCGGTTCTTAAAATTTGTATTTTGGGCCTATGTATTACCAACCTGTTATTTTAAAACACGAGTGTCTGTCCAAGAGCAATAGACCCTTTAGCCAGTGTCAGGCGGAACACAGCCCTCGTTGCTCTTGGTGCTGGTGGGGGCACCCTGGGGCTGAGTCCGGGGCAGGAGGGGCCGGGGACCCCAGGGGGGTTTGCACCCGGCTGCATCCTCCCTCTGGCCTTACTCTCCTCTGTGCCCATCCCTGCTGCCCCCCTCCATGTCACCCCCACCATCTCCAGCCCCACCGTGGGCGCCCCTGCTGTCACCCCCTTTTCCCAGTGAGTAGTCTTTCTGCACGCCCTTGTATCAGCCCTTCCTCCGGTTGTGCCCCCAGAGGTCACTTCTCAGTGTCCTCCCCCAGCCTTCCTTGGGCACTCTCACTGTCCCCTCTTGGTGGGCCCCTGTGCCGTCGTCACCAGCCCCCCATGGGCACCCCTTTCCTTGGTGGGCGGCCACCCACCCACTGACAGCCCTCTGCCCACGACCGGCCGTGGTGGTGGGCCGCCAGGTTCCTCTGCGTCCCGCCCCCTCACCAAATGCCCTTTGTTCTAGCGGACACGCCCCCTCCCCGGTGCGGGGCACAATTGGTCCTGTCACGTCATGTGCACCGGGCCCCACCCTTGTGGGAACCAGCCTGGCAATGTCGGCCAAGTGGGGGCCAGGCCTGGCTGAGGTCCTGTGGGCAGCGGCAAGCCCATGAGTGCGGGGCGTCCGGGGCCAGACGCAGCCCGACGCTGCTCCCGCTCCCCACACGGGCTGTGGACATTCAGGGCGCCGGGGTCTCCACACTTGAACCCAGGTGTGGTTGGCACCGCCAACTTGCACGAGAGCACGTGTGCGCAGCTTTCGGGGAATGGTCAGGTGGTTTGTTTTAAGTGGACGCCTGTTCTGATCAATGAGAAGGAAAGGCCTCTGCGCGGAACCAAGGCCCGCCCCCGCCAGGGTCTGTTTCATCGGGAAAACAGTCGGCAGCTGCAGGGTCACGTGCCCTCCCTAACCCCCCCGCAGCGGACAGGCTGCCTGGGCGTGGCCGCCAGCCCTTCAGTGTTTCTGCTTTCAGTGAAAAACGGCCTCACCCCCTTCACGTGGCGCGACCCTCCGGGCTGCGGTAAGGTCTGTCTTGTCCTTTCCGGGCCCCAGCGGGCCACCCCCCAGGCCTCTCCTGCATGTGGGGCTTCTGGGCCAAACCGCTGCCGGGTGGCCGAGGGGCTGTTACCTGCTGGTCTCCACCGTGTGTTCCACGGCATCTGGTGGGAGGACGTGTGAAACGTCCTAGGGTCCGTGTCTCAGCAGGACTGACTGTCGCCGGCCCGTCTTACTGTCCGGGCCTGTTTCTGCTGAAGGGTCCCCCTGCGATGCTCTGACGAGTCGAACGCCTTGGCACCGGGGTCCCAGGTGCACCTTCCCCTGGCCGCAGGGTGCTTACAGCTGTTGCTGCTTGACCAGGTGCCATCCACGCACTTGGCTTGGGCGTCTGGGGCGAGGGGACCGCCCAGAATGTCAGGGCACAGTGTTTAAGAGTCAGGGGCTACTCGCAGCCCAGAAGACATGATTTTGCTGGTTCCGAGTTGCGCAGCTCAGCGGAATCGCAGTCTGGTGACTGAGCTGGGATCCGTGAGGGGCACGTAGGAAAATGTGAGAAACGCTCCCAAGGCTAAGTTGTCTCTCCACCAACTGATGGCAGCGCCTGGGCCCCTCCTGCCTTGGCGTGGGGGTGGGGTTGGGGGAAGCTGGGACAGAGGGAGGTGGCCTCGGCCGGGGTGGATGGGAGACGCCTCTGCCCAGAGAGGCTCCTTGGGAGAGGAAGGAGGGCCACGTCAGGGAGCGACGGGGTGTCCCCACCCTGCCCAGGGAGCCAGCGCAGCCTTGGCAGACGGGCTGGGGGCGCAGGGCCGATGTGGGGTTAGCTGGCCCAGTGTCCGAGGGGAGGGGCACGCCAGAGACAGCCCCTCCAGCTCTGCGCCCCAGCCCCACCATTCGCCCCGTTGCTCCCCCATCACCTTCCTTGCTCAGTCTCCACACCGCGCCGCGCCTCGGTGGTTTGTGTGCCGTGTTCTGGACCCTCATTGGAGCCCAAGTCCTCGAAGGCTGGGAGGCTGTCACGTGGCCCCGTGTGTCCCTCCAGGCTGTGCAGTCCCCAGACCAGCTGTCAGCAGCCCCTGGAGACGTGCTGGGTCGACAGTGTGGGGTCACAGGCCTTCCAGGTGGTCCTGGGTCTGGTGGACCCTCAACCTGGACGTGAGGGTTGCCTGAGGGAAGGGGCGGTTTCGAGGGCTCCTAAGCCCCTGGCGGGTTCCCCCTTCCTGCCAGGCTGGTTTTGGTTGCAGGGCGTGGGGCGTTGTGCTGGCTGCGTCCGGAGGGTGCCGGTCAGTCGGTGGAGCCGTGTTTTAATCCCACTGTTTTGCCTGCTAATTGTTTTGGATGGGTTTGAGCACCACCAGCGTCACCCTGGCCGTCCAAGGAGCTGTTGTGTTTTCTCTTAGGTGTCCCCTCCCGCCTCCAGACGCCTGAAGGTCAAGGCATTTCTTTTCCTTAAACCTTCTCCAGTGCCCTAAGGTCAGGCCAAGCTTTGAGGCCCTGTAATGAGCAGGAGACGGAGCCCCAAGGGGGAGACTCTCGCCCAGGGGGTGTTTCTGTGCTGGAGAGAGGGAGGCCGGGCCTCTAGCGCTCTGGTTGCCATGGCAATGGTCCCTGAGAAGCAGCAAGATGATGCTCACCTGAGAGGACCACGGGTTTAGATTCAAAATTGGGGAGATGGGGAAGGGTACGATCACAGTCGCCTTCCGTGAGCGCCCATGTGCCTGCGGCCCGGCTGGCACCCTGAGGCATCCGGAGCACTTCCCGACCCTCCTTCCCCTCCAGCCTCTTAGCAACGCCTCAGAGCGTTTTTACCCCCTCCCCAACCCACCCCCCGGTCGGCGGGTGTGCTGCGGGGGAAACCGTGGGGACCTCCCTGTCCTGGCGCTCTGCCCACCCTGCCCCGTGGCGCTCTCTGCTGAACTTGCAGTCCGGTACACGGGTACTTCTGAAGATTGGAGCCATTTTTATAAAATGTCGATCTTCCTATTAGCTTAGTTTTGCTTTATGTTTTTGTTACAGTCAAATACGTGTAACAGAATTTACCAGCTTTACCACTTGTAAGTGAACAGGTCAGTGGTGTTAAGCACATTCACGCTGTGTAGCCACCACCAGCTCCGTCTGCGGAGCTTTCTCATCCTTCCACACTGGAACTCTGTCCCCACTAAACATGAGCTGCCTCCTTCCATGATTTTTTTTTTTTTTTTTTTGAGACAAGGTCTCTGTCGCCAGGCAGGAGTGCAGTGGCCTCATCATAGCTCACTGCAGCCTCCAACTCCTGGGCTTAGGGGATCCGCCTGCCTCAGCCTCCCACGTAGCTGGGACTATAGGTGCCACCACACCTGGCTAATTTTTGAAATTTTTCGTAGAGACGGGGTCTGGCTGTGTTGCCCAGGCTGGTCTTGAACGCCTGGGCTCAAGCAATCCTCCTGCCCCAGCCTCCTGAGTAGCTGGGACTGCAGGTGCCTCCACACTCTGCTAATTTCTTTTTTAAATTTTTTTGTGGAAACGGGGTCTCGCTCTTACTCAGGCTGGTCTCCAACTCTTGGCCTCAAGCCATCCTCCCACCTCAGTCCCCCAGAGTGCTGGGATTACAGGCGTGAGCCACCGCGCCTGGCCCCGTTTGTGTTTCTCTGAAGTGGTCCTGGTGCCAGCTGTGTCCCTTCTTCTTGTTTGGGTGCTGGTTACTCAGGTGTGTTCAGTCCCCAAATCCCGCGTACTGTGCCAGGATGATGGGAGCGCTTGTCTGCGTGTGATTCCGTGTCAACACACACACACACACACACACACCCACGGCAAAGGCCTCTCTCCCACGTGTCTATCTATAATGGCTTTGTTTAAAATTGCGGTAAAATATATGTAACATAAAATTGGCCTTTTTTTTTTTTTTTACCATTTTGTCCATATAATTCAGTGGCATTAAAGTCACATTCACAATGTTGTGGGACCATCACCATCTGTTTCCAAAATTTTTCCATCATCCAAAACAGAAACGCCGTGCGCATTAAATCACAACTCTCCGTCCTCCCCTCTTAGCCCCGGTAACTTCTGACCTGCTGCGACCACCTCAGGAAAAGGAAATCGTGTATCATTTGTCCTTTTGTGTCTGGCTTCTTGCACTTAGTGTAGTGTTTTCTGGTTCATCCGTGTTGGAGTATGTGTCAGAATTTCCTTCCCTCTTGAGGCTGAATAACAATCCATCGTGTGGCCGGCCACGGTGCTCAAACCGGTGGTCCCAGCACTCTGGGAGGCTGAGGTGGGAGGATCGCTTGAGGCCAGGAGTTGGAGGCTGCAGTGAGCTGTGATCCTGTCACTGCATTCTAGCCTGGGCAGCAGGCGAGACCCCATCTCTACCAGCAACACCAACAAAAGATCCACTGTGTGGATGGACCACGTTTTCGTTTATTCCTTCATCCGTGGTGGACACTTGGGTGGTCTCCACTTTTCTCTGTTGTGAATAATGATGCAGTGGACACGGTTGCGTGTGTGTCTGTCGGAGACCCTGCCCTCAGTTCTTGGAAACGCGCTCAGGAGTGGAACCACTAGGCCAGAGATGCTGTTCCGGTTTTACTCTAGCTTCACTGGCTCCTGGGGACCCTGGGGACGAGCTGGGTGCTCCGTCTTCTGTCTCCCCCTCACACTGCGGGGCTGGCTCCGTGCGTGCGGGTGCTCTGACAGTCTGGGCCGAGCTCTGAGCTGCGCTTCCCTTTCCTGACCTCACGGGACGGGGGTTTGAACTAAGCGACTGCTGCATTAGCTTTGACCCCGGCAGGTGCTCTGGGCGGGCACGGGCCTTTCACAGTGTTTCCCGGCTGGAGGTGAAGGTCTTTGTCCTTGGGTTTGGCGACTTGTGACAGTGGCCGCTGCCTTTCTCAGCCTTGCCCCTCGGGCTCCTTGGGGTGGTCTGGTCGCCAGCCTGGGCCTCAGCACCGTTGCGGCTCAGGGTCCTTTGCTATCCTCTCCCCTCCCCCTGCGTCTGTGATGCCGTTCACTGACCTGGCCCCACAAGCGCCGGAACCTTCCAAGTCATCTCTGTTGCTGCTGCTGCCTCCCTGGGTGTGGGCTCCCGTCCACCCAAGCCCTGTCCTGCTCCGGGAGCTGCCTGTGGCTCTCCCTGGGACTGCGTAGCTCCGGGCCTGTGTGGCCGCGTGACGTGTGGCGCTGCCCTGCCCGGGCTCCCTCCCTCCCTCCTTCCCTCTCGGGGTCCCCGAAAGCACGAGGATGCTGGACGGGAGAGGTCCCCATCCCTGCTGTGACGGCGACTTGTCAGGAAAGTGAGGCCGCCTGCGTGCAGGGCACGAACTTTACTTTTCTACGTAAGTTAAAGGGTCTATTCAAAAAATTAGGAAGGATAATTTTCTCGGAAATTTGGTGCTGTGTTTACAGAGGGGTTTGCAGTGGTCTGAGTGCCTTGGGGGGCGCCCAACTCAGGGGACAGGCCCTATGTTCAATGACATCATCCTTCCCACGAGCCCAGACGTCAGGGAGGCGGCCAGCGGCGTTAGCTGCGGTCTAGCTGCGGGTGGGGGGTCAGGCCGTCTCCGGGTGGGAACCGCTGCAGCCCTCGCCCTCCGCCCCCAGGTGCCCCTGCCTGCACCGCACGGCTGGGGACACGGAGCGCAAGTACCACCTGCGCTACTACAAGACGGGCACCTGCATCCACGAGACGGACGCGCGCGGCCACTGCGTGAAGAACGGGCTGCACTGCGCCTTCGCGCATGGCCCCCTGGACCTGCGGCCACCCGTGTGCGACGTCAGGTGAGTGGGCGTCTCGGGCGGGCACGCGGGGGCCAGATGTCTCCGCGTCGCTGGCCCAGGCAGATGTGTTTCTGAGCCTTGATTTTATTTCTGACGAGGAAACAATCCCGCTCCTCGAACTGGGCGTTTCCCCCCGTGTTGGTGGCGGCTCGTTAGCATGAAGTTGCCAACAAGGGTGGACGACCCAGCGTCCGGGCGCGGCAGAAAAGGGAGTCCTTTCTCAGTAACACTCGGCTCTGCGGGTGTTGGTACTGGGGTCGGGACTGTCGTGCCAGGACAGGGCTGTGCCCGCTGAGACCCCGTCCCTGGCCCTGCAGGCAGCCGGCGTCCCTGGGGACACTGAGGCAGCTCCGTACAGTGGCAGAGCCGGTGATCATGGAGCCCTGTGTCCAGCGACCTCCTCTCCCGTCAGGAGGGGCTCAGGCGGCCGCAGTGAGCGACCACTGTGTCGTTTGGTTGCAGGGAGCTGCAGGCCCAGGACGCCTTCCAGAACGGCCAGCTCGGCGGCGGGGACGGTGCCCCTGATCTGCAGCCCGGGGTCCTGGCCAGCCAGGCCACGATCGAGAAGATCCTGGGTGAGGACCCCCGGTGGCAAGGTAACCCCGTGGCTGCCGTAGGGGTGGGCGGGGGGCCACCGTCACAGCTGCCGCAGCACCACCGGAGGACTCGCAGGAGGCTAAGGCGCAGGTGGCAGGTGGCTGGCTGGGACTTGAGCGGGGACTGGCCGCTGGGCTGAGGGGACGGCACAGCTCCTGTGACAACTTGTGGGGCGCCAGGCCTGGGGCTGGCTGGTGTCCACCTCACTCCCGCCCCGTGGCGTCCAGGTCCTGCCTTGCCCGGCGCTGTGCCTCTGCGGGTGCACCTTTCAGACGCGCGGGGTCGTCAGCGCGCGTCCCTGGGCCTGTCCCTCAGGGCCGTGGGACCCGGGATCCTGGCCAGCCCCAAGACGAGGTCACAGGTGGTGACGTTTGGGTTTTTCTTTTTATTGCGGTGGCACACGCACAGCCTCAGCGTGGGTGGTTCAGTGGCGGCCACGGCCCCCTCCGGCTCCGGAACATCCTTCACCCAGGGGAAAACCACATGCCCGGCAGCCGCGACTCCCCTGCCCGGCGCCCTGTCTCCCATGTTTGCCTGTCTTGGGCACGCCACATGGGCAGCAATGTTCTCACGCACGTCCCCAGCTTGCTTTGCTGAGGACGTTCACGTGCAGGGGCCATGGGAGCTTTTCCTAACCCTGCGCCCGCCACGGCTTCCCCTGCCCCCACCACATGACACGACGAGCCCCGACCCTGGCTGGCGCCTGGGTCTTAGCCGGGCAGTGCAGATGGGCCTGGGCCTGTGGTCGTGTGGGGCGTGGAGGAGGTGCGGGGACAGCACCCGTCCCCAGGGCCCCTCCACGTTTCGGGAGGACTCATGGGCTCGCTGCTCTGGGCAGCGGCCTGAGACCCGCCCCTTGGCCTGCCTAGGCTGGGGCCAGTGCCTGCTCTGGTCGCTTCTGTCTCCCCGTGTCCAACCCATCGGCCTCCCCACCCGGAAGGTCCTCAACCTCCCCCGCAGATGGGCACCCGGGCCCAGCGCCGCAGGTGGGAGGTGAGGGCCCCACATCTCTGCCGGGTCAGCTCAGCTCCGGAACTCTGAGCCGCAGCGAGGAAAGCGAAGGACAGTGAGGGAGAAGGGCGGTGCCGGGGCACTCACAGGACCACCTCTTTTTACACGTTCGCACCCCTCAATTGGTGTCGGAAAAAGTTCTAGTTTAGGTTTCTGGCCTCGGTGTTCAGGGTGTTCTAGACGGAGTCGAAGGCACAGAGTCTATATCTTTCTCAGGAGGAGCGGCCCAGACCGCTGCGCGGTGTTTCAGTTCGGCCTTTTGGGGCAGGGCTAGGTGTGCAGGACTGTGGCGCAGAGCACGGAGGGCTCCCGTACCCCCGTGCCCGTCAGGAGCACCCTGCGTCGAGAGCAGCCTTATCACGGCTGACGTCCGTGGTTTACACGCGGGCTCTCGGTGCTGCGTGTCCTCTGGGTGTGGACACAGGGACCGTGACGTGTGTCCTCCCCACGTCTCACGCAGAGTGGCCTCGCTGCCCTGAAAGTCCCCGTGCCCCGCTGTATGTCCCCTGCCCCCCTCCCCCAGCGCCCGGTGGCCACTGATCTTCTGCCCCCGTGGCTCTGCCTCTTCCAGAGTGTCGCAGAGTTGGGGACCCACAGGCGTGGCCTTTCCGGATCACTTCTCCCTAGCCACGTGCGTTTGAGGTTTCTCTGTGTCTTCTCCTGGCGTGGTAGCGCGTTTCCGTTCAGTTCTGCGTAGTGTTCCGTTGTTTGGATACGCCTCGGTTTGTTTATCCTTCACCTGCTGAGGGGCGTCTCCGTCCCAGACTGTTCTTAGATGCTTGTGAGCGCGACGGTGCAACGTGTGTGCTGTTTCGCCAGCAGTCTGCACGCTTGCATACGTTTAATAACGTGTTTCCTTGTTTAGCAAACATAGTTACACATTTGCATTGTATTTCTGTGTGTATTTCTCCATGTTTATTTTGCAGGGTTTGTTTTCTCTGAAGAGGCGCGAGTGCGTAGCTCATTTCTGTGGGTTCCATGTCAGCGCAGAGCCTCTCACCTGCGGGAGGCGCTTGGCCAACCCTCGTCAGCAAGTGTTTCACTACTTCTTGTTCCTTTTTTTTTTGAGACAGAGTCTCACTCCGTCATCTGGGCTAGAGTGAGTGCCGTGGCGTCAGCCTAGCTCACAGCAACCTCACGCTCCTGGGCTCAAGCGATCCTCCTGCCTCAGCCCCCCAAGTAGCTGGGACTACAGGCGCCACCACCACGCCCGGCCAACGAACTTCTCTTTTCTTAAAAGCAGCTTTTTTGTTCCCCACACTTTTTATTCTCTCTGTGCAGTGCTGTGTGTGCGTCTTCTGTTGTTTAATAAGTTATTTGAAGGTGGATTTGGTGTGGGTGGTGGTATTATAACGTTGTTTCGTCTCACTCTCTGCACCCGCCGGACTTTGCGGTTGACGCTCTTTGACCCTCACCTGACTTGAGCCCACCGCGCAGGTGTGATTAAAACAGCAGCGCAGGTAACTAAGGGGCAAGTCACCAACCATCCCAAGAAAGGGTCTAACTTTTAGGACTCCTCACCCGTTGATTATTTCTTTTAAATTACCCATTTTTTGTGGTTCTTCAAATAAAATTCCTATGACGTAAAGTTAAGCATTTTAAAAAATAGACTTTATTTTTTGTAGCAGTTTTGGGTTCACAGCAAAACGGACTGAAAATGCAGAGATTTCCCCAGCACTCTCTGCGCCCCCAGCCTCCTCTGTCGACCGCTGCGCCTCGGCAGCAAAGCCTGTCACAGCTGACAAGCAAACGCTGATGAGGTCACCTCCCGTCTGTAGTTCACGTTAGGGCCAAAAATTAACCCTTTCAAAGTGTACATTTCAGTGGCGTTTCAGTACATTCACAACGTTGTCCGACCATCACCTCTATCTGGTTAGAAAAGTGTCGTATCTCTCCAGAGAAAACAGAAGTTGGCCAGGCGCGGTGGCTCACGCCTGTAGTCCCAGCGCTTTGGGAGGCTGAGGCAGGAGGATCACTTGAGGCTAAGAGTTCGAGACCAGCCTGAGCAATGTAGCGAGACCCCGTCTCTACAAAAACAGAAACCCCACACCCATTAAACCCCCCATCCCATCCCAGCCCCTGGCAACTCTCCCGTACCCTCCGTCTCTGTGGATCTGCCTGTTGCATGTTTCATGCAAATGGAATCACACGCGTGTGGCTTTGGCGTCTGGCTCTCACTGAGCCTGGTGCCTTGAGGTTCCCCAGGGGGCGGTGTTGCCTCCCTCTGCACCGTGCTCCACCTTTCGTTTCTCCCTTCAACTGTGGATGGACACGTGGCGGTTTCCCCCGTCGGGCCGCTGTGTGCCATGCTGCCGCGAGCACGTGTACACAGACTTCTGTGTGGACTCGTTTTCCAGACTCCAACTTCGTGCTGGGCAGCTACAAGACGGAGCAGTGCCCGAAGCCGCCGCGCCTGTGCCGCCAGGGCTACGCGTGCCCCCACTTCCACAACAGCAGGGACAGACGGCGGGACCCCAGGAGGTTCCAGTACAGGTGAGCCCGCCTGGCTGACGCCACCGCATGGGAGCAGATCCCCCGGGGCAGGTGTCTGCTGTGCCGGCCCAGCCGCCCCACACTTCCTGCACCCTGGTGGCACTGGCTCCCTCCCCCACTGTGACCTGGTTCCGGAGGTGAGGGCTGCCCTTTTGGCACCATGGCCTCTTGGGAGAGGAAGTTGTCTTAAGGGCAGCGGCTTGCTGCAGGCACAACGGGGGCCTAGGGACGGGCCTCTGCACCCCAAGCACAGGGGCTCCCACGAGACCCCCAGCTGGAGCCCTCAGTCAGGCAGTGGGGGCACAGCTGGTGGACCCCGAGCCTGGCCAGGGCCCTTGTGTCTCCGTTCCCACCTACCGCTGTCATGACGACACTCCCCGGGCCATGAGGATGTGCGGCCACAGCGCTCACCCTGGGCGTTACGACGCTTCTGGCTTTCTGGGGATGTGGGATCGACTCTGCGTTCAGAGCTGCGGGGCCCTCAGGCTGAGTCCTGGGCCAACAGCCTTAGCGCACCCTGGGGTGACTTGGCAGCTTCCCCTCCTCCGGGGCCCTGACCGTCCTCTGGGCTTGGGCCTTGCTGGGCTGTGCCTGCCCCCGCCACGGCTGTGCCCTCCTTGTCACAGCCACCCTCTGTCTGCCCCCAGCTCAGCCCCCTTCGGGTTTGCAGGCTGCACCTGGGGGGGCTGGGCCACAGGACCCCCAGGCTATCCCGTGCCTGGGCCCCCACCCCCCTCCTCCTGCCCTGTCTTCCGTGTCCAGCTTTTTCTGTGGGCAGAAGAAAGAGCCGCGCTCTCCTCTTTCTGATAATGAGGCACCGCCTTGCGTGCCCAGGACGCCGTCCTTCCCGCGGGGGGCGGGGGAGGTGGCGGGACGTGTGGCTGCTCGTGCACGCGTTGCACTTTGGCAGCAGTTGGGAGTTGTGGGACCTGCGGTCTCATGGAACAGAGGGCTGAAGCTCCTGGTCTCTGGGTTGTGGTCACGGAGCGTCACCCTGACGGGACGGTGGATTTACTGCAGGGTGGAGGGATAGAAGATTATTCAAAACAGTCTTCTCTCCCACAGCTTCCAGAAAGTGCACAAATAGAGGATATTGGTAACTCTCAACATTTGGTTAGGATTTTCAAATCGTGCGATCGAAAGCCTCGAGTCCCGCTTTGCATCGGGACGCAAGGCGACGGAGCCCCCGTGGCCGCTCGGCCGCTTCCCTGCAGCTCTGTCCCCGCGGCGCTGTCCCTGTGGCTCGGGCGGCCCCGACTCAGACTCACGTTAGCGTTGTGAGAAGTGGACACGGGGCTCCTAACCACTTCCTGGCGTTAGACGGGCAGGGGCCACTTCCGTCCCCCTCGAGCAGGGACGTGTCAGGGGCGTGTCCTTGTTGCCCCATGACGCGTCCTCCTCCCCAGGTCCACGCCCTGCCCCAGCGTGAAGCGTGGGGACGAGTGGGGGGAGCCCTCGCGCTGTGACGGCGGCGACAGCTGCCAGTACTGCCATTCGCGCACGGAGCAGCAGTTCCACCCCGAGGTACGTCCCCGTCCGGTTGATAGGACTCGCGGGACGGAGAAAGCGATCATGTTCACGGTAGGGCCCGTTGCACCAGCCAAGGCAGCCGCGTGGGGGCCGGGAGAGACCAGCCCCCCTTCCAGGTGTCCCTCCGGGCGAATCTCGGTGCGCTCCATCCTCCCTCAGCGACATGTGACTACACGTGGCGGTCGCCAACCAGGGACCTCCCTGGAGCCCTGGTGTCCGGGTCTCTTATTTGGGTTTGGTGGTGCAGGCCTGGCTGACCGCCCTGCAGCTGGCCTGAGTGTCCGGCACCCCAGGGTCAAGCGGCCAGGACGTGGCCCCAGCCTGCTCACAACTCTGACACAAGGAGAACCGTCTGGCCCGGCCCTCCACCCCTCGCACACAGGGACACACACTGGGCAGCTCAGGCCAGGGCCTCAGAGGTCAGCCCCAGGGCTGGGCCGGCGCCTGTCCTTTGCAACGTGCAGGGTGCGGACAGCCCAGGCCTGCTGATTTCACTCTGTGCTGCATGGTTGCTAATCAGAGCATGCTCAGATTTATGTTTAAAATGAACAAGCAGCCAGCACGGTGGCTCCTGCCTGTTGTCCCAGCTACTTGGGAGGCTGAGGGGGGAGCATGGCTTGAGCCCAGGAGTTCAGAGGCTGCAGTGAGCTGTGATGACACCACTGCACTCCAGCCTGGGTGACAGAGCAAGAGCCTGTCTCAAAAAAAAAAAAAAAAAAAAAACAAACAAGCAAATGAGCCCCTTTAGGGCCCCAGAGGTGGCAGGAGAGCTGTGGGGACCAGGAGCCGTGGGGTGCAGGGGCGTCCTTCCCGCCAGGGTCTGGCAGGTGTGCCGTCCCCAGCCCTTCCCCAGGAGGGAAGCGGGAGGCAGGAGTGGGTTTGGCATCTGACGGGGCCTCCAGGCAGGTCTGTCCCTTCCTGAGTCCTCAGCGCTGTTGACCCCTGAGAGCCACGTGGGGAGGTGGCAGCGGGTCTGGTCACGGGACAGGTGTGCGTGTCCGTTTAACAGGCACCTGAGCACCTGCTGTGTGTCAGACACGGAATCGGGCGCGTCTCTCGGAACACGTCAACAGCCTCACGCGTGCACCTGTTCCTGGCTGGCCGGCTCTGTGGAGGAGGGATTTGGGGACCAAGGGTGCAAAGCTGGGGGGCGGCGTCCACACTTCTCTCTCCAGGCGACTCTTGTCGTGATCTGGAGCTTAGCTCTCTATGTGACGACAGAGCCAGCTCTGGGCTCCCCCAGAAACCCATGTCCAATCCGGTCTCTCCTATTCCACTTTTGTTTCCCAGATCTACAAATCTACGAAGTGCAACGACATGCGCCAGACCGGGTACTGCCCGCGCGGCCCCTTCTGTGCTTTCGCCCACGTTGAAAGTGAGTAACCAACTCCCGACACGACGCGATCTCTGCTGCCACACGTAGCCACGTCGGGTTTAGCGGCTCCGCAGACTGTCACTGGAGTTTCTGCCCAGAGCAGGGGCTGAGGACCGGGAAAGCGGGTGGGAGCTCAGGGTCGTGGCGGGTGCTGGGAGCGCGACAGACTGGCCCAGGCAGAGGCCTCCGCGTCTGCCATGGCCCAGGCTGTGCGGAGCCCAAGGGAGCCCTGCCGTCGGGCGCCGGGCCTGGCACGGGAGCCTCGCCGACACTAGAGCCCTGAAGGCAGGGCTGGCTGGTGGCCTCGTGTTTATGTCCCTACGATGAGGGCTGAGCTCTGGGGACCGTGTGGCCCATGACAAGGTCCCAACGGCAGAAACAAACCCCTGGGACCTGCGCGAGGAGTCGGCCTTTCCTCGACCTCTCAAGGTTTCTTTCCCGGCTGCGGAGCTTGGCCCCGGGTTTGTGGGTGCAGTTGCCAACTCGCATTTTCTTTCCGTTTTGTGCTTTGGTGGGAAGCGCGGCTTCTGTCGTCCACGCTTTAAGCTTGGTTGTCAGCGATAAAACTGTTAGAAACTTGAATCTAAATGTCCTGCTGCTCCGGACAGTTCATGTCGCTATTCCAGCTGCCCCTACCTGCAGGAGGACTGCCGTTTCGCGCCCAGAGCTCTCAGTGCCTAATGTGGGGGGTTGCGGGGCCAGCAGCGCCCCTCAGACGTTGCTCCCCTTTCTCCGCAGAGGGCCTTGGGGCCGCGAGCGACTGGGGCGGCCGCGACCTCGGCTCCACCAACAGCTCCTCGGCCAGCAGCAGCCAACCCGGAAACGTAAGTGGACGGCGTTCCCAGGAGGACGCCCAGTGTCGTTTGGTTTAATTGAACTGCCAGGAGCACAGATGGCCGTGATCTCTACGATCTCTGCCCGTGGCGTTGGCGGCTCACTCTAAAAGAGTCTAGAAAAATCCCAGCCATGTCCTTGCTGGGCCGGAGCAGGGTGAGCGCCCACACAGCTGTGAGAGGTCAGTCTCGGTGGCGGCTGGGTGGCCGCAGTCCGGGTGGGCCCCCTCGCGGGGCTGGCCACCCAGGCGGGCACTGAGGCTCCTGCACGTGGGTGCTGTCGGCGCGGGAGTGACACCGGCCGTGCTCTGCGTCACTTTCCTCCACGTGGGTGCACGTCCCCAACACTCAGCAGCACGAGCACACGGCGTGCTGGAGCAGACGCCTGCGGCCCTGGACACCAGGCTTTCCCCGACGGTGTCGGGCACGCGCGCCTTGCTTTCGCGGAGCGTTTCTGAGCCTGCGGCCTCGGAAGCCTGAATACGAGGAGGCGTCGGGCTGGGATGCGCTTGCGCAGTGCTGACCGTCACGCCCAGCTGGCCTTGGGCCCCTTGGGGGCCTGCCAGGTTCTTCCGGGGGGTGAAAGGGTGTTCTGGGCCACGGGGTTCTGCCGTAGCCGCGCCAGGAGCTCGGCAGGTGCAGGTGTCCCCCCTCCGCAGCCGGCGGGGCTCCTGGGGCCGCAGCTTAGGTGCCGTCGGGGTCATTAGCAAGCGCTGAGCTCCCAGCCCCCGAGGGAGGACCAGGAACGAAGGGGCCGTGTTTGCTTCGTGCTCTTTTGCACCTAGAAAGTCGCTCTGTGCCGCAGTGGCTGTTCGTGTGGACTCCTGCGGTGGTGACTGGGCACTGGGGACCCGCCCGTAACCGATATTCGGAAATAAGCTGGTGCCAGTTTTTGCTCTAAGAGCTGCTCGAGTTAGATGGGAACGTCCTCGGCAGTGCATGGCGGTGTGACCGTCCCCAGCCGAGGCGGCGGGTCTGGCTGTGTTGGGCTTGACCCCGGCCAGCGGGCAGGTCCCGGAAGTCTCTGGAAGTCTCTCCGACCACACCCAGGATGCAGGCATGTGTCCCGTCGCACAGAGCTTCTCGTTCTCTGCTGTTCGTTCTTCTCCTCCGTCTGTACTGTTGATTATAAATTCCCAGTCCTCTCGGACAGTCCAGCTGAGTGGCTGGAGCCGGACACGCAGATCACGAGCCTCCTGACACCCCCGACTCTCTCCTGGAGTCCTGAGTTCAAATCCCTCGTGTAGGAGAGGCCAGGGTGGACCCGGCCCTTCTGCCTGAACACGTGGTGCCCGGACGTCCCTCTGCAGGGTCAGGCTCATTTAGACCAGGTGGGCGCCGTGGGGCCTCAGGGCCCAGCCCCAGGAGCGGCGGTGGGCAGGGCCGCACCTGAACTTGGCCGCCTGTGGGTCCTCAGTTACATGAGGTGATGTGCACATAGCCACGTTTAGCCAATTTAAAGTGAGCAACTCGGAGGCATCGAGTGCGTCCACAGTGGTGCACAGCTGCCGGCCCTGTCCAGGTGGGGACGCGGCAGTGGGCTATGCTGCTGTCATCGTCCTTCCCCAGGGGGACGGGCAGAGGGTCAGGAGCGGAACCGAGGAGGAAGTTACATCTGCTAAGAAGCGCTTACTGTGGGCTGGGCACTTGGGGAGGCTGAGGCAGGAGGATCGCTTGAGGCCAGGAGTTCAAGACCCACCTGACCAACATAGTGAGACCCCATCTCTACAAAAGAAATTAAAAAATTTTAAAAAGTGCTCACTAACAGGATTTGAGCAGTGCCAGCCGCCAGAGCTGGGAGTATATTCTGAACGCCAGCAGAGCTCAATTTAGGGATATCCTGGGTTTCTTCGTGACATAAGTTAGCCACTTGTTTGTTTGTTTATTTATTTATTATTATTTTTTGAGACAGAGTCTCGCTCTGTTGCCTGGGCTAGAGTACAGT
Source organism: Propithecus coquereli (assembly GCF_000956105.1). NCBI lineage: Eukaryota > Metazoa > Chordata > Mammalia > Primates > Indriidae > Propithecus > Propithecus coquereli. The sequence continues at coordinate 371,750 of NW_012148285.1, read as the reverse complement.
GGCATCAGCCTAGCTCACAGCAGCCTCAAACTCCTGGGCTCAAGCGATCCTCCTGCCTCAGCCTCCCAAATAGCTGGGGCTACAGGTGCCACCACACCCAGCTAAGTTTTCTGTTTTTAGTAGAGACGGGGTCTCCCTCTTGCTCAGGCTGGTCTCGAACTCCTGACCTCAAGCGACCCTCCCGCCTCAGCCTCCCAGAGTGCTGGGATCACAGGCGTGAGCCACTCCGCCTGGCCTATTTGTTTGTTTATTTACTTCAGAGATGGGTCTCAAACTCCTGGCCTCGGTAACAGAGCCTTGATGCCCTGGTCTTTGGTCAGCCGCTTTGAAGCTCTTCCCCGAATCTGTGGGTCACTGCCGGGTGGGAGGACTGCAAAGGTCACCCCAGGAGGAGTGCAAAAGTGACCTCAGGTTTCTGCAGCCAGGCAGCAGGTGAGAGGGCTGTGCAGTGTGGAGGCCCTGCCCAGGTCGGCCCTTTTTAATCCTCTGCCCATGGTCACCTGAGAAGCCTCCGTGATCCTGCTGGGCCCATCCACAAATCCAGACACCAACAAGGGAAGGCAGACAGGACGACCCAGGCAGCCACCACACTTATAAAGCTGGGCGTGAAAGTCAGCGCTGCTCACACCCGGAGCACGTCTGGTCTGCAGCGTTTGTGTCCGCGTCTGAGGGAACGGCTGAGACCTATGGACCTGTGCCGGGCGCTTTTCCTGGAAGGTGGTGCGCCAGGGTTTTGCATGTGTAGGGAGGAAGGAGCCTTCTCCTCCACCTCTCGGGCTCCGTGTGTGGGGCCTGCAAATTAAACTGGTACAAGATTACGGGAGCAAAGGTTTGTTATGCAGAGGCTTCCTAGGAAAGAAGTCAAGCCCCCAAGGAGCCGTGAGGCCTGGGGCTTGTTGCCATCTTAACGCAGAGTGAGGAGCTGTAGAGAAGTGATGGGGTGGAGGGAAGGGGACCTGGGTGTGTAGGGGCAGTAAATCGTGGGAAGGGAAATGCGTGGGAGAAACTCGCGGGAGGTCAGGATCACTTCAGTGAGGCCTGTCTCGCAGGCTGAGTCTGCGCAGTGCTGGCGCGTAAGTGTCTCTCCCCTCCAGCTGGGGGCACCTTCCCAAAGGGAATTCACACCTGCTTTGAGGCAGAAAGAGGCAGAGGGCCGTTCCCGTTCTGCCGTCTCTCCACCGCCTTCAGCCCGAATAATCTCTATGCCAGAGACGCGTATTTCGGGGCGGCAGACTCACGCATTCTCACGTACACCTCAGTGTTTCCTACAGTCTCAGCCTAAGCCTTTGCCTCAGGTGTGTGGCTTTGGGGTTTGACGACATTGTCGGTTCAGGGTGCGTGGGCCTCACACTCTGCCTTCACGCAGATGGGCCCAGAATGTCGTAGATTGATGTTCATGCAGAAGAACTGGAATTTGGGAGAACTAGCAGGTGGCAGGTTTTATGCGACCTTCAAGAATTAGCATTTTAGGCCAGGCATGGTGGCGGGCACCTGTAATTCCAGCTACTCAAGAGGCTGAGGCAAAAGGATCGTTTGAGACCAGACTGGGCAACATAGTGAGACCCTGTCTCAAAAAAAAAAAAAAAGAATTAGCATTTTCTAAGTTCTCAGCAAAGCTGAGGTCTTTATGTATATTTTTAATTGACGTTTTCTCCCTGCTCTTTTCCCCAACGTGAGTATTTCTTCTGTTGCAGGCAAAGCAGAGAGATTCGCCTGCGGAGGGCGGCCAGAGAGCCGGTGGGCAGGACCAGCAGGTACCATCCCCAGGAGGCTCCGTGGTCTGTGCGACCACACAGCGCAGCCTTTTAGGGTGTTTTTACACATCCCTGGCCACACTCGCCCTTGACTCACAACTTCACCTGGTTAACGTGGGCGTCTGTTACGTAATTAGTTTTCACTTGTACCGAGTCTCTGTTTAGTGTTTGAAACATTTGTGTCGTACTTTGGAAACAACAAAACCAAAACCTCCTAATGTTTTCTCCTGAGGGGAAGTCTAGGTGTCGGGGTTGCCCTCGGGCATCACAGAGAAGCCCGCGGGCCAGGCGCCTAATGACGCGATTTCCTCCCGGTCTGGCGGCCCGAGCTCAGGTGCCGCAGGGCCGGTCCCTCCCGAGGCCTCTCTCCGCGGCTCGCATGGCCCCGGGGTCCTCCCGGGCTCGTCCCTCTGTACGAGGACGTCCCTGGTATCTCGTCCTCTAACAAGGACGACAGTAGGGCCACCCGCACGCCCTCTCAGGCCCTGGCTTGGGGGCGGGACACGGTTCCGTTCGTAGCAAAGACATCCGCTAACGGACACATGTGCTCTCTGCTTCCACGGGTTCGAGGTTCCCTAGAGGCTCAAATTCACAGAAATGGAAAGTGGCCCGGTGGTCGCGGGGCTGGGGGGGAGGTTAGTGTTTAACGGGAACAGAGCTTCAATTTGGGAAGAAAGTTCTGGAGATGGGAGGTGGTGACGGCTGCACAACAGTGTGAGAGTATTACACTTAAAGCCACGGAACTGTGCACTTAAAAATGGCTAAAATGGTGAATTTTATGGTATGCATGTTGTGCTACAATAGAAAAGAGAAAGAAGGAAACCAGGCAGACAGCGCTGGCGTCGGGGGCGTATGGGGGCCTGGTGGCCCTGGTGGCCCCCTCTGGCCCTGCCTCGCTGTGTCCACCTCTCCTACTGGTGGAGACCCCACGAGTGACCTGTCTGTGGCCATCGTGGCCTTGGGGTAAAGTGGCCCCGGACACCTTCACGGGGCATCTTCCTCCAGTGCGATGATTTTGGGGATGAAGTCACAACGTCCCCCCGCCGCCGGCTGCCAGGCAGGGTCAGCGCGGGGCTTGGGGCCCACTCAGGCCTGAGGCGTCTTCCTTGGTCCCTCTTGGTTTGTGGCACCAGATGGGCTGCCGGGGAGAACCCCCAATACGGAGCTGCCCCCGCACACACGCAGGAAGGAGGGAGGCGCCCCAGGGCCCCGGCAGAGTCCCAGCTTCCCAGGCTGCCGCGCTCGCCCTATGCCCTGGTCTAGGCTGTGCCTCGAGGAGCCTGAGACCCCGTCTGAGCGCAGGGTCCGGCCTGTGCACAGCCCTCGGGCCGGAGCTTGGGTGGGCTTGGCATCTGCGTCGTGCCGCACTGCTGGTCCTCTGCATTCTCGGGCTCCGCTTTAAAGACGCAGAGGGGACAGGGTGACAGGGTGACAGGGCTCCCTCTCCGACCGGAGGCAGCGCAGACCTGCTCTGTGAAACCAAGAACTGCAACCGACTCGTAGCCGAGCCTGGGACCCTCTGAGGGCGACAGTCTCTCCCTTATTTGGGAAGAGGCGCCTGGGCCCTGGGCCAGGTTCTAGACTCAGATTCAGGCCCGGCTGACGTGCGAAGAGGGTGGGTGGGGTGGAGCGTCCGCAGAAGTGGCCGTGAGCCAGGACCACCTGGTGGCCTCTTGTTGACTGGTCAGGAGGGGGTGTCCAGGTTGTCCTTGGGGGGCCTCAGCTTGGCCGGGCAGGGTCGGCTCGTTTGTGTGGGTTGTGCCCCCACCCTGGACCCCTGGCGACGGAGGGGCCTGCACAGCACCCGTAGCCCCCGTGGGTGGGGCGAGCCCCGCAAGCTGTTGATTTGGAGTCACAGCGGCCAGACGCGGTTACTGCGCACTGACTCCCCCTGGGGACCCGTCTCCTCGGCCTGTGGCCCGGGCGGCCCTGTCCTTTGCAGAGAGAGAAAGTCAGTCCTCTCTCTGACCCAGGCCCTGTCGGAGCATCAGGAGCTTCTGGGTCTGCCATTCGGGAGGCCCTTCCCGGCCCCGTCATGTGGCTGCACCGGCACGAAGGTCCCCCCTGCCCCCTGACCCAGAGCAGCTGCTCCCACCAAGGTACCCAGCAGGGATAGAAGCAACCTGGCGGCAGGTTTTCCCTGAGATGGGGGAGGCCCCGGACTCGTCCTGCCATCTTTCTGGGCTTCCTCCTCTGGAGCGTGGGGCTTCCAGCAGCCGTCGCGCCGGGGCCGGCTTAGGGTGGGGCGTCCGCAGGGCTGAGCTGGGCGCTGTGGGTGGGCCGCCCGGCTCGGGCACAGGCCTCACTGACTCTCCCTGGAGAGAAGAGCAGGGTGGTCCATGGGCAGGGTGGGCAGCGTGCACCCGGTGGCCTGTGTGGAACCTCCACAGGGCAGCAGCTCCCTCCAGACTCCTGGGCATTGGGGACTGCTTCCCAGATCAGTCACAGGGTCTCTGTGCGCTTGGTGCATGAGTGAAGAGCTGATCTGTCACCCAGAGCGAAGCCGTGGCGGGAGGAGGAGGCTGGGCTAGGAAACGTTCGGGAGGAGCCGGTGTGCGCCAGGTTCTGTCCCTTAGGGAATGCCCGTCAGTGTTTCTCAGGGTGGACGGTTTTGCTTACGCTGACAGACCAGTAAAATCACCCCTCCCCCAAGACCTGCCTTGTCGCACCTCCTGCCCAAGTTGACTATTGCTGCGTTATTTCGAAGCAAATTGAAGGTGCTACACTGTTTCAACTACAAACATATTTCAGTATGAAATTCTTTTTTTTGAAACAGGATCTCGCTTTGTCACCTGGGTGGGAGTGCAGCGATGTCCGCTTAGCTCACTACAGCCTCAAACTCGTGGGCTTAAGCGATCCTCCTGCCTCAGCCTCCATGATAGCTGGGACTACAGGCACCACCACACCTGGCTAATTTTTCTATTTTTAGTAGAAACAGGGTCTCGCTCTTGCTCAGGCTGGTCTCAAACTCCTGGCCTCAAGTGATCCTCCCACCTCGGCCTCCCAGAGCGCTGGGATTACAGGCCTGAGCCACCGCACCTGGCCTGAAAATCATTTTAATGTAGTTTTAGACTCTTGATTCTATAGTGACCTCGAAGTTTGCCTTTTTAGACACAGCTGCTGTGTGACACCTGCCGTGCATCTCTGTTGCGGTTCATTTTTCTTGCGTAGTGTCCTCTGTGGGGTACTCAAGGTCGTGCTGTGAGCTGGTTCTTTATTACCCATCAGAGAGAATGTGACTCGCCCCATTTTCTACTTTTCTTGGGGAATGAGGTCATAGGACCATTTCAGCCATGTTTTCGGAAGTGGTGCAGGCTCTGTGCTTACGGCCCTGGGAGGATGTGTCTCTGGGGGCCCCGGAAAGTGCTCAGCAGCTTGGGGAGGGGAGGGCGGCCCTCTGGGACACCCGGGGAGGTGGGGGAAGGGCAGGCAGGTGGGGGGCTTGTCCTCGTCGCCTGGGTCGCCTGGCTGGCCCCTGGCTTCTGACACCTCTGTCTGTACCGCTGGATCGATCTTTCCTGGCAGATGTCTGCTTTCGAAAATCATTTTCTGCAGAGAAGCTCATGAGACGCTCTCTAGACGAGTGTTTCCTGTGCTCGTGTGACTGAGCTGACCCTGCCAGCTCGTGTCAGCGACAGCTAAGGTCCCTTTGCAGTGCTGGGAAGACTCCCCTTGTGTTTTGCCTGGGGCAGAAGGTGACCACCGACCCCTCCGGTCTCTGCCCCAGTTCCCACTTGCCATGCCAATGCCCGCTGCCTCCGTGCACGGTGTTTGCTCATCGTGTCTGTGTGTCTTTGAACAGAACCACCTGGCTGTGTTCGCCGTGGTCCACCCGCTGGCTCCCAGCGTGAGCTCCAGTGTGGCGTCCAGCCTGGCGTCCAGCGTGGGCTCAGGCAGCTCCTCCCCCACCGCTCTGCCCGCCCTCCCCGCCCGCACCCTCCCGCTGGGCCCCGCCGGCAGCGCCGTGGAGGCTGTGCTAGGTAAGTCCAGCGCCTTCCTCTTTCCTCCCGCTCACTCTCTTTTGTGCTTTTCTATTTCTTAGAAGTGGCTTTTCTGTTTCAGGACACATTGCAAAATGCCCATTTTTGTAGAAAAGCCAGATGTGTGGTTTTGGTCACCCGTCACCTTGGCTGTGTTGTGCGTGTGGTCATGAAAATGAGGCCCGACTTGCCAAGAGGCTCAGGGGCTGCGTGCCGCGCCCAGGCGCCCAGGCCACCCAAGCGCCTTCCCGCCCCGAGACCACCGGAGTGGGGAGGCTACTGAGCGAGGAAAATAGGAATTGTGGGACCAGCGAGGGCACCTCAGCTGGGGGGATGGTGACAAGGGTGTGGAGGGGAGCCAGGATGGGCCCTGGAGCCGGTGGGCACAGCTGCCAGCTTTGGGAGGTCTTTAGCTGCTGGGGGTTTGGGGACAGATGACACGTGATTGGAACTGGGCTAGGGGTCCCCTTTGGGGCCTGACCAGGAGCCCAGGGATGTGGGGAGGTCCTTGCAGAAGTTCAGGGTCGGGCAGGACAGGGCAGAGCTGGTAGGCGAGACAGCGCTGGGGGCTGTGGTGCACTTGGCCCCTTTCAGCCCCCCGCAGAGGCCACATCTGGGGGTGGAGGACACCGCTGCGCTGTGGGGGGCTTTGTTTGCACAGGTGCTTGGTGAGGGGTGGGACGCTCGGAAGTCCCATGTTACAGGACGCCTAGCGCCAGCCGACCTGACCTGCGTCTCTGTCCCGAGTGGGGAGCTCGGGGAAGGCCTGTCTGCCCCTGGCTGGCTGGGCCCTGCTCAGCCCCGCGTTCCTCTGGGGTAGATGCCCACCCTTCCCATTCTTCAAAGGGTCCCTTCTCCAAAGCACTGGGACCTTCCGAGGCCGGAAGGCACATGTACCCCTCACGGCCTCTGTTGCATGTCCGTTTCATCTGAAGAACCCTCTAGACTCAGAGCTTGACCTCCCTCAGGAAGCTGTGGGCAGAGCGGGCATCCGGATGGACCCGCTGTCTCCCTGTGCTGGGCCCCAGGCGCTGGGACCTCACTGTCTGTGAGCACACCGGCTGCGCGCTGCCGGGACGCTCCGACGCTGGTGCTGCCTCCCGAGGGCAGCCTCCGCCCTGGCCTGGAGGTCTCCGCTGGGTTCCCGGGCAGGGCTCAGACTTCGCCCACTTCGCCCTCTGGGAGGTTGGAAACCGCCTCGCGGCATCCTCGTAGGAGCAAACGTGCACGTCAGATGGCTCCGTTAGGGCTTTGCTCTAGCGGACAGTTTCTTCACACTGAAAGTACTTCGTGGGTGGTGCCGGTGCGGATGTTCCCTTGTACGCAGAAACAAACCCAAGTGTATTTTATCTCAGCCTGAAATTAGTGCTCTTCCTCTAGCGGTCTCATGAATTGAACGTGTTAGTTGTCACACGAAATCGCCATTGTAAATAGGCGTCATCACTTGAGGTCCCGGCTGGTGCCTCAGTTCACCTGTCCCTGCCGGAAAGTCAGCATGGGGCACGTGTGCGCAGAAAGGCCTCCTCTCTTCCCACTCAGACGTGGGCTGAGAAGCCATGGGCCTGAATGGCATGTCTTAGGATTTTATTTTCTTACAGATAAGCACAAATTCTGTTTTTTAAATAAAGTTCATCTTCCTCAATAGAAAAGTGGAAATGGTAGCATTCCAGCGTAACAGAAAAGTGGTCAGGAAAATGAAGTCCCTGCCCCAAACCAGCGAGACTGCTTGATTCTGCTCCCCTGAGTGAGAAGTAGGACTAGGTGCCCAGGCGCTTTGCGGGGGCATGGCCGGGCCCTGCAGACACACTACAGCGAGGTGTTGGCAGTGATTTTCCCAGCTGCTACTTAGTATCTACAGCATGTCCGGGCTGGGGTGCCGTGGCGTCAGCCTCCCTCACAGCAACCTCAGACTCCTGGGCTCGAGCGATCCTCCTGCCTCAGCCTCCCGAGTAGCTGGGACTACAGGCATGCGCCACCATGCCCAGCATTTTTAGTTGCCCAGCTAATTTTTTTTCTACTTTTTGTAGAGACAGGGTCTTGCTCTTGCTGAGGCTGGTCTCCAACTTCTGAGCTCAGGCAGTCCTTGTGCCTCGGCCCCCCAGAGTGCTGGGAATACTGGCGTGAGCCAGGCGCCGGCCTGGAAGTGCAGGTTCCTAAAGAGGTGTGCCTGGCTAATTCCCCAGCCTGAGAAACCTGGAACTGACCTCCTGCTGTCACCGAGAGGCTTTCACTGACTTAACTATTTCCTGTACCCCCTGGGAGGTGAAGAGGTGGGTTGTTGCCTTTCTTTACAGACAGAGGTGGTTGAAATCGTGAGCGTTTGCCATCAAATCCGTTGTTCCCCGACCACTCCCTGAGTCCTGGCTGAGGAGTTTGTTCAGTCAGAGCACACGGCCTGGCCTGCTTGTCTGAGTGGCTGTTCTGCAGGGTTTGGGGTGAGGCGGCAAGGACGGACGGGTCGTGTTTTCTCGTACTGCAGCTTCACTCAAGTCATGTCATCTCTTAAGCACAAATGAGAACAATGAGTAAGCTGCAGTACGGCGCTCTTTTCAGGCCGATTCTGTGTTTAAGGATCTAGAATCATTTCTGGACCATTGGATCGACTGCATGTTTTTTGGCCATCCACTGCACACTAGGTTTTAGGTTAAAACAGTGACCCGCGAGCAGAGGGAGGAGGAGAGGGGCTCGCTGCGGGGGCAGGGCGGGAGTGCGTCCCCGCGTTCGTCCTGTTGCCGCTGGTTGCTTCCTGCAGGCGCAGGTGCAGGTGGGCAGTGCGGGGGAAGCCGGGCCGCGGAGACCCCTCCACCTCCTGCACGAAAGGAGGCTTGGTCCAGCGAGCGTTCCCCGTGCTGCCTGCGTGTCAGCTGGGCCCGACACCCCCGGGACGTCGCCTCGCACGGCACAGAACAGGTGCTGGTGCAGCGACACGGCGCGCCACCCCCTGCGGGGCCAGGCCTGTCCTCCGAGGAAGCCGAGCGGGGGGCGGGGCCAGCGGGGGCCGTTTGGGGG
>NW_012148285.1:327564-362957 GCF_000956105.1 Propithecus coquereli | reverse complement strand
GGCTGTTCTGCAGGGTTTGGGGTGAGGCGGCAAGGACGGACGGGTCGTGTTTTCTCGTACTGCAGCTTCACTCAAGTCATGTCATCTCTTAAGCATAAATGAGAACAATGAGTAAGCTGCAATACGGCGCTCTTTTCAGGCCGATTCTGTGTTTAAGGATCTAGAATCATTTCCGGACCATTGGATCGACTGCATGTTTTTTGGCCATCCACTGCATACTAGGTTTTAGGTTAAAACAGTGACCCGTGAGCTCATGCGGTGTGGCCGCGAGCAGAGGGAGGAGGAGAGGGGCTCGCCGCGGGGGCAGGGCGGGACTGCGTCCCCGCGTTCGTCCTGTTGCGGCTGGTTGCTTCCTGCAGGCGCAGGTGCAGGTGGGCAGTGCGGGGGAAGCCGGGCCGCGGAGACCCCTCGACCTCCTGCACGAAAGGAGGCTTGGTCCAGCGAGCGTTCCCCCTGCTGCCTGCGTGTCAACTGGGCCCGACACCCCCGGGACGTCGCCTCGCACGGCACAGAACAGGTGCTGGTGCAGCGACACGGCGCGCCACCCTCTGCGGGGCCAGGCCTGTCCTCCGAGGAAGCCGAGCGGGGGGCGGGGCCAGCGGGGGCCGTTTGGGGGCGGGGCCAGCGCGGAACGGGGCTGTTTGGGATTGGGGGTGTGGCCGGTTGGGGCGGGGCCAGCGCGGGGCGGGGCTCGTTGGGGGCGGGGCTCGGCCGGGTTTGAATCCGCGGCGGCGGGGCCGGTCGCGCACCGTGAGTCAGCATCGGCGGCGGACCCTGTGTGCTCGTCGGCCCTGCGCCGTCTAGGTGCGGGTCTTCGTTACGCGGCGCTTTGGAGCGGGCTGTCCTCCCCCAGGTGCACCCCTGCAGGTGCGGATTCCCCAGGTGCGCCTCGTACCAGTCCGCAGTGCCCACGTCCCAGAGTGAGGGGTGGTAGCCGCGAGGTCGGTTCCGGGTTTCCCGGGCTGGGGAACGAGCAACCTGTCTCGGGCTAGGGCTTTCCGGTTCTCAGGGAGGGCGGCCGGCGGGGCACCTATCGCCTTCCGCCTGGGGTCTTGCTCCTCTGGGCTGTGAGTGGCCTCCGGCACCGCCTGAAGCTGCACGTGCAGGTGAGTGGGTTTGGGGCAAGTGAGTGGGTTTGCTGGAGCTTCCCCACCCCTCTCTGAGGACAGCCGGGCTGGGGGCGTGCACTTTACCTGGGTGGCAGCTGGGGGGTTCCCTGTCTAGGCCTTTGATGCAGTACAGTTTGTGTGGCTTGTCCCCGTTTGTCCCTGACCCCAGGGGAGCAGCGGCGGAATGTGCTGTGTCACCTCTGGCGGCTGTGCCAGGCCATTACTCAGCAGCTTCCTGTGATTTCTCGGGAACGCCAGGCGCTCCTGGTGGCTCGGCAAGGCTGGCTCTGGGTCAGGCGGCACAGCGCAGCCTCGCGCGGTTTACATAACTGAGTTCACCTAGATTTTGAGCGTCTGTTTAAAAGTCAGTTTTTTCTGTAAGAATGTTTCGGAAGACTTGAGTCTGACCGTGGGCGCAGTGCAGTGAGGTAGGAGGAAGGAGGCTCGCCCTGGGAGCAGCTGTCTCCCCAGGAGTGCTGGGGCCTCCGGAGACTCCCCCTCTTTGGATCAAGGGCTCCCCTTGCCCTTCCCAGGCACTGGCTCTGAAATGGGGCCGGGGACCCTGGGGTGGGGGTGCAGGGGCTCCCCACGTGCCTCTCCAGGGAACTTTCCAGACTGTGGTTCCCTGTGGTTCAAGGCAGATCTGTCCCCGTTAGGCTGCGGCTGGTGCCTCTAAAGGACCAAGTGCTGTGCTTTGTCAGGTGAGGCTGACTGCGGCGTGGCCCCCGGGGTGCCTGCACCTGGCTGGGCAGGGACAGGGCAGCGGCAGGAGCACTGGTGCGAGTCACAGCCTGGGACGGGCGGCTCCTCCCTTCAGACTCCTTTGCACCTTTGGTCTCCACAGAGTTCCTGGAACGCTGTGAGCTTGGAAGGGCCCCCCCATCCTGGCCCCAAGGCTCCAGATGCACAGAGCAAGTCCAGGTTTCCAGGCCCGGCTAAGGAGCACTGGGGCAAGGACCGGCCATGGCGCATGCACCAGGCCACATGGGAAGGTGGGCTTGAGCCCGCCCCATCACTTAGCCTGGGAAGCCATGCCAGGCTGAGCCTACGGCATGTGGCGGGGCAGGCGCTGGGAGGGAGACCCACCAGGAAGCCGTGCCCAGCACGCGCAGGACACGCTGGAGTTGTCCTTGTGGAAAGGTCACTCTGGGGATGTTGCAAGGGCTGGGCTTGGGCCTCCGCTGGCGTGGGTTAGGGAGGAGGCGGGGCAGGGAGTTCCATCTGGGTTCTGCCCAGGGTGCAGCCCCGAGGAAGGGACCCTGCAGTGTGTGCGGTCTGAGGACCTTGCTGGCCTTGCCCTGGTAGAAGGAAGGGATGTGGTCCATGCTGGGCCCAGGGCACCCGGTCAGGCCTGCAAAGCCACTGTTGGGTGTGGACTCGGCCACAGAAAAGGCTGCCGGGCCCCAAGGACGGGGGTGGGATGCAGAGGGGTGGGCCGGGGAGGGAGGACGGGGCCTCTGACCAGAGGTGGTTCAGGCCACAGGTGCAGGGCTGTGGAAAAGACCTGGGCAGCGGTGGAGAGTGAGACGGCAGGAGCCACAGAGAACAGCCGTGGGGAAGCGAGGGGCTCAGGGAAGGAGGGCAGGTGGGCCAAAGAGGGCTCCATGGCAGGGGGCAGAGTCCTGAAGGGCACAGGCAGGGCCTGGGGGGGGTGTCTCCTGGTGTCCCCCACAAGATACGTCTGAGTTCTAAGCCCTGGCATCTGTGGGAACATAGTAGGCCCCATCTGAAGTTTTGCTTTCCCTGGTTTCAGCTACCCAGGAACTGAGGTCAGAAAACGCGGGAGGGGAGGACAGATGTTTTAAACAAGAGCAACCACATCCACGCAACTTTATTACAGTGTGTTGTCATCGTTCTATGTTGTTACTTATTTTGGGGTTCCTACTGTGCCTAGCTTATAAATTAAACCTATCGTAGCGGTGTATGTGTAGGAAAAACAAAATACTCAGGGTTCAGTACTATCTGCGGTTTCAGGCGTCCGCTGGGGCCCTTGGGAGGTATCCCCCGTCGATGAGGGCGATGTAGGGACTTCGCAGATGTCAAGTTAGGATGAGGTCGGTGTCGTCGGCCCTGGTCCAGCGGCCGGCATCCTTACGAGAAGTCTGGACTCGGACGTGGAGGAGCCCACGTGAAGACGGTGGCAGGGACTGGAGAGACGCCCTGGGAGCCACGGAAGCTGGGGGATGGAGGCAGAACCCTTCGGAAGAGCTTCTACGGGGAGTGCGCGCTGCTGACACCTCAGCCTAGGGCTTCCGGCCTCCAGAACTGTGGGAGGATAAGTTTCTGTCATTCGAAGCCACCCGGCGTGGTCCTTTGTTACTCAGCGGCCTGACGCCGACACTCCATTTCCTCCAGTATGACCCACGTGACGTGAGGCAGCCACTGCAGGAAGGGCCCCTGGAACCCCCGGGAGCAGCGAGGCCTGTGCGCGCAGGTGGCAGCTGCCCTCTCCTGCTGCTCCAGCCACCTGTTCCGTCCTCTGTGCTTTGTCTCTGGTAGTTTCTTCTGGCCGAAGGTGGCGTCCTGTGCCCCCGGGCCTCACCACGCGTCTCTGTCCTGTCAGGACCCTTGTTTCAGGCACCTTCCACGTGCGTTCCATCCTCTGCTGTGGCCCGAGGACGTCAGGTGGGTCACAGGGACCGCCTGTGCCGAGCGCCACTGTGCTGAGCGTCCGCTGGCCCACGCACACGCGGGAGAGGACTGAACGGCGCTGGGTGCTGCAGTCTGGGCTGCCCTCTGCTGCTGCCCTGCCTGGTGTCCTCCAGGGCGAGCCTCCGGCCCCCACCCCTAGAGCCACCAGAGGGAAATGGGCCGCGGGCTCCTGCCATCCGTCTCTGTCCCGGATGAGACCTGCGGAAACCTCCTTCAAGCTTCATTTGAGTGGCTCCGTTGTCGTGGGGTGGCCCTCGCCCCGTGCGCCAGCCTAGATCCCGGGCACCGGGGCCTAACCCTGCCCACAGGCGCCGTGGCGCAAGCGGGAGGGCTGTTGGCTCCAGGGCGGCTCAGCAGCCTCTGTGCCCTGAGGTTCCCTCGAGGAACACGCGAGGGCTGGGTGGGGTCTGGGAGTCGTGGGGGGCAGGGCTGGGGGGCGCTGTCGGAATCCACATTAGCCCCCTTTGGGTGGGGCCGCTGAGTGCCAGGCATGGGGCGAGGCCACGCTCCGCAGCTGGCTTGCGTGGCCCCCACAGGCGGAGTGGAGCTGACGGGTCCTCAGGCCCTGGCTGGGGAAGGACGGAGCAGCTGGGCCCGTCGGGGCTGACTGGAGCCTTGCTCTGCACTGTGCTCCCGCAGAGCCCGCGTGCAGGGAACTTAGCCCTCGTCACAAGTTGTGCTCCCGAACCCGCGTTTCCCGCTAGTAGTGGTAAAGGCAGCAGCGCCCCCCAGTCCCTGTGCCAGCCCCTCCCTTGTGCGGTGTCTGTTCACTCCGTCCCTGGCCTCGGCTCTTCTGCGTCCGGCCGCTCGCGGCCGTCCCCGCTCCTGCCGAAGCCTCCCCTCCCCACGCTGTCTCTCCGTCCTCCGTCCCGGGACCACCCTGTGCAGCAAACCGCCGTCACCCTGACACTTGGCCGTTCCCGGGGTGTCTCGGCCCTGCCAGGCTGGGCCAGTTCTGGGTCAGGGAGTGAGGCCCAGGGGCCCTCATGGGCCATACCAGGGTCCCCACCGTGGAGGCTGGAGGGCAGGACCCTACTCGGTGCCCGGGGGTGGAATGAATAGCATCAGCTGCTGAGGCCAGGTGGCGTCTGTGCTGCGAGGTTCCGTCCCTGGGTGTGGGGTCCTGGGTCCTGTCGTCCTGGATTTAGGAATCGTCATTTTGGTGCTTGGCATAAAATTGCCTGTGAACCACTTGCTGATCAAAATCACCCTCCTGGGAAAGTGTTTTACGGTGAAGTATGTTTACTTGGTCAAACTTCCTGTCTTTGAGACACAGTCTTGCTCTGTCACCCAGGCTGGAGTGCAGTGGCGTCATCACAGCTCACTGCAGCCTCCAACTCTTGGGCTCAAGCCATCCTCCTGCCTCAGCCTCCCAGAGAGCTAGGATTACAGGCGTGCGCCACCGCGCCCGGCCTACTTGGTCAAATTTGATACTCGGTGAGACCAGAGCTGTGTGCTGGGGTTGGGGTGTGTGGCCCGGATGCCTCTGTTCTGAGGAAGAACCGGCCTCTGGCTGACTGCAGGAGGCCGGGGGGCTCATTTGCAGGCCCCCAGCACCTCTGGCGCCTCCTGGCTCTGTCTTCACTGGGGCAGACGTGGCTGCCCTGAGCTGAGGCTGTCTTGCAGGTCCCGCGTTAGACCTTCACCTCAGCAGCGTGAACATCGCGTCCCTGGAGAAGGACTTGGAGGAGCGCGACGGCCGCGACCTCAGGCCAGCAGGTAGCACCGAAGGCCTGCATGCTCCTCCTCAGCGCTCGGGGGTCTTGGCGTGGGAGGGTCCCCTCCTCTCTGCAGGGCAGCCCCCACTCTTCCTCGGTCCCCTCCGTCGGAGACGCGTGGCCCCTGCAGGGACAGGCAGCATTTGAGGGATGCAGGAGTCTGTGTTTTAACCACCACGCTGCGTACAGAGGATAGGTTAACGCCACGTGCTACATTGTCCCCTTCAACCTGAAAGATCATCTTTTCTTTGATTTGAAAGTAAATAGACCATTTTGGGGCCTTAAAGCACTGGGAGCATGCGCTAGTGGCTGAGCGGTGAGGGGCGAGGCCGCCTGGGGGCCCCACCAGCCACACACCCCTGATGGGCAGCTGCTGGCCCAGCCCTGGCCACCCTTTCAGCACCCCTGGTTGCCCCCAGCACCCCGGATCCCTCCTCCATGGCTGCCGCCCCTGCTCGCGGCATCTCGGGGAAGCAGCCTGGCGCTCCAGCTCACCGGCCTCCTACCCGCACAGGTGCACGGTCGCCGGCAGGCTCGGCGCCTGTCACCATCCCGGGCTCGCTGCCCCGCTCACCGTCCCTGCACTCCTCGTCCTCCCTGTCCACCTCGCCACTCAGCTCGCTCTCCCAGTCCCTGCCAGGGCCACTGGTCTCCACGGCCATGACGCCCCCCCAGCAGCCGCCACCCCTCCGCTCGGAGCCGGGCACTCTGGGCTCCTCGGCCTCCTCCTACAGCTCCTTAGGTGAGTGAGGCGGCCCGACCCCGGGGCGTGGAGCCTGCGCAGGGCTTTCTTCCATCCGTGCTGCTGCACACCGAGGCCAAGATGGCCTTGATCCCCCTGCAGGCACGGCGCAGGCACGGCGCAGGCACAGGCACGAGCCGTGTGGACCAGCTGCAGGAGCCGCTTGTGTCATTTGCCTGATCAGCAGCAGGGAACAGCACCGTGTTCCCGTTATCTTTCCCTTAGAAAACACTGTCATCACTGTCCTGGTCTTCTAGGAAAAAAAAGCAAATGTTATCTTACAGCCAGGTGTGGTGGCTCACACCTGTAATCCTAGCACTCTGGGAGGCCGAGGCGGGAGGATCTCTTGAGGCCAGGAGTTGGAGACCAGCCTGAGCAAGAGACCCCCCGTCTCTACTAAAGATAGAAAAATTAGCCGGGCATGGTGGTACACACCTGTAGCCCCAGCGACTAGGGAGGCTGAGGCAGGAGGATTGCTTGAGCCCAGGAGTTTGAGGTTGCTGTGAGCTAGGCTGACGCCACGGCACTCTACTCTGGGCAAGAGAGTGAGACTCCATCTCAAAAAAAAAAAAAAGAACAGAAAATGTTTTATGTGATGTGTTATGTTTTAAGGAGTTAACATTTCTTAGTGTGTCCGATGCTCAGATGCGATCACTGACACCACGTATGTATCAGCACGTGTCACACTCGCGAGCAAAGCTTTTTGGAGTCCCCGAGGGTCTGCGTGTGTGAAGGGCTCCCAGGGCCCGAGCGTCTGGGTCTCTGCTGTGCCCGGTGCTGTGGTCAGGTCCCCTTCCTGTCCGAAGGCCTGTGTGGGAGGGGGCAGGTCAGCGGGGACGGGACTGGTGCCACTGTCCCCGAGCCCCCACGCCACCCCTGCAGTCAGGGTGCGTGGGCCGGGGGGTCCCCACACAGGGCGTGGCTGGGCTGTGTCATCCCCTCCTCCACACCCAGGTCTGAATGGTGTCCCCGGGAGCATCTGGGACTTTGTTTCCGGCAGCTTCTCTCCCAGCCCGTCCCCCGTCCTGAACACCGGCCCCACGTCCTTGAGCGCAAGTCCAAACGGTGCCGAGCTGGCCCGAGTCCGGCGGCAGCTGGACGAGGCCAAGAGGAAGATCCGGCAGTGGGAGGAGTCCTGGCGGCAGGTGAAGCAGGTGAGGGGGAGCGCTGGGGAAGGGGGAGCGCTGGGGCAGGGGGGGCCGGGGGGTGCCCTGGCCACCACCTCCTGCACGGCCCTGGGTTCCAGGCCTGTGACGCGTGGCAGCGGGAGGCTCAGGAGGCCAAGGAGCGCGCCCGTGCGGCGGACAGCGACCGGCAGCTGGCGCTGCAGAGGAAGGAGGAGGTGGAGGCCCAGGTCCGGCAGCTGCAGGAGGAGCTCGAGGGCCTGGGCCTGTCCTCGCTGCCCGGGCTGCGGAGCTTTGGCGACATCGGTGCCCTCCCTCTGCCGGAGCTGCACTCCCTGCAGAGTCAGCTGCGCCTGGACCTGGAAGCGGTGGACGGGGTGAGTCCTGTTGGTGGCTTGAGGGGCCAGCCCTGGCGAGCGCCCTGCGGCGTGCTGTCCCCGGGAGGGGGCAGGGGCCCGGGATCCCACCTGGCGGCGTCTCCTGCTCCTCCCACCCCTCACCCTGCCACACCACGCTGCCCTCAGGGCTTTGTTCCGGGGCACGTGTGAAGGGCCAGCAGCCTGCAGCCCTCTCTGCCCATCTCCCTGGGACTGTGTGCTCCTCTCAGGGTAGGCTGGCCCCTGCCCCTCCTTTCTGGAATCTTCTACATTCGCCCTCTCACCGGGGTGTGCCAGGCTGTGCCCTCTGGGGAGGAGGCTACTCTGTCCCTTACCTTGGGGTGCCCCTGGAACCAGGGTCACAGGGCCACAGCTGTTCCTGGGTACTTCACGCGGGCGCTGGCTCCTTTCGCCGTAGCCGGCAGCGGTTGTCCCAAGATGCTCCCGAGGCCCACCAGGCTGTCCTCTGCCTGCCCGGGAGGCCCTCGGCTGGTGGCCTCGGTGCGGGCCCAAGCGTGGCCTGCCCTGGGGGCGCCCCCTGACCCCTGCCGCGGTGTCTCCGCCCACAGGTGATCTTCCAGCTGCACGCCAAGCAGTGCGTGGCCTGCCGGGAGCGGCCTCACGGCGCCGTCTTGCAGCCCTGCCAGCATCGCGTGCTCTGTGAGCTGTGCGCGGCCAGCGCGCCCGAGTGCCCCTACTGCGAGGGCCAGCCCCTGCAGTGGTGACCAGCGCTGGGGGACACACCACTGGGCTCGGAGGCTCCAGTGGTCCCTGTGCATGTGGCCGCACCATCACTCACTCCTGGGGCCGCCATCCGTGGTGTTTCCACCGGTCCCGTCCCACCGAAGGTTTCAAGGTATTGTCCCTCAAAAACCTCAACAGCAAACCCACAGCCCCCGCCCGCCTGTCCCCGAGAGCACTGTCGCCTTGGTGGGCCGGGTGGTCTCTGCACTGCTGTGACCAGGCCACTGAGTCGAAGCACTTTGTAACATGAGAGATTTAGTTAGATGTTGCCAGTTGCTCTAAGCTGCTTTCTCGGTTCGTGTTTTTTAATATGCGATGAAACGAAGCTTTATGTGCGTGTGAACCTAATGTTTCGTATCGGCCTGTCTGTCCGTAGTATGGTAAATATATTAGATTTCGTATCTGAGACTAGCATTTATGAAATGAGCATTTATCTAGTAATGAGACCTAGGATTTTTACTGTTTTCAAATTAAATGCAAACAGCATTTATAAGCAGAGAGTGATTAGTGAAAGACACATATACATTAGATGTTTTTAAAAATTTTATGAAAGGAACTAATTTTCCTAAATGCGTGTGGTTGGGAGTTTTGCGTTCCAGCATCCCCAGGTGACAGCGAGTGCCATCATGCGGTGTGATCCGTGGCCACTTTCTCTAAGTGCCTGTGCCTTGCAAGAGAAGTGAAGGGACAATTCATTTGGTTTCATTTTATCCCTGAAACCGAAAGACAAGCTGATGCTCATGAAAAATGCAAACAAGGGATCAGATTTTAGAGGTTTTTAAAATTTCTAAGGAACAGTCTTCGGACTAGTTACTGAGATAGTGACGGCGACGGTGCTTTGTGACTTCTGGCGCCGCTGGGCCTCCAGCTCGTGCAGGGGGTGGCGGTCTGAGTGGGGAGCGGCTGCTCTGTGTGGAGGGGCTCGCGAGGGCGCGTTCTGGAGCCCAGGGCAACGGTTGGGCCAACACCGTCGCCTGGTCTGTACGTCGAGTTGCTGTCACAACTTATCCACGTGACGGAGGTTGACAGGACCAGGTTGCAGGACCTCAGTGGCTTGGAGCAGAGGAGTGGCCACGGTCCCTCTGTCCGTCCACTCGGCCTCTGCCTGCAGCAGAAACGCTCCTGAGAACGTGTCTCGTGCGGCGACATGAACCTTCTCTGGTCAGGAGTGGGACTTTCCCTGGAAACCTGGGGAGAAGGGACGGCTGTCCGTGGCTCCCCCAGGCCTGGCGCTCTGCGAGGCAGGTCCCGACCGCCCGACGGGTGCATGAGGGGGAGCGGGCTCCAGGCCCCTGGCCTGGAAGGGACAGCGACACACTTCTGCTGGGCCGTGGCTTTGCCAAAGACTTTTAATAGCATTTTTTAAAATGCAAAGTGACTAGGTAAAAATTTTTATCAGTGACCAAATTAGAATATACTTAATGTAGTAGGAGTTTTAGGAACACTTTTTAAGGTAAAACAAACTGACAGGAAAGTTTTATCATCTTGAAGGAAGTGGACCCATGATAGTCCGCCACTAGTCTGCTACTAAAGGTAACTATTGACTTGGTTTTAGTGAATCTATTGTTTTTAATTATAGTGATAATGATTTATTAGCTCAGTAACTAGAAATTACATATATTTTGTGCTACTATTATCACTGTTTAAAGTTATTTTTGTTATTTATGCACTTGTTTCCCATTTCAAGCCTTTGGTCTTTGTTGGGATAACAGGATGACGTTTATTATTGATATCTAGCCTAGTCATTTTCAAATTATAAATAATTAAGGACAATTAAGCTTTAGGTCTGTCTATAAGCTACTCTGGTCAGTTCTTTCTGTGGAATGTGGCCGGTCTGCGGAGTGTGTCTCCAGGACACATTCCGGAGGGGGAGGGTGGCACAGCTGTCCCTGTGCATACGCTCCTCTCAGGTCAGATCAGCTGTGAGGACAGGCGTGCCGCGGGAAGACCAAAGAACTGCCCAGGAGGGGAACTCCAGAGGCACACGGGCACCGTTAGGGTCGGTGACGGCAGCAGATCTGGGGGACTGTCCACGCTGGGTCCTTCCCCGCTCCACCTCCTGGCTCGTCTCTGAGTGCCGAGGCCTCTGGGGTGGATCCCAGGCGACCACAGCGGGTGGAAGCTTCCCCCTCCCTTGGCCTCAGAGGCCGAGCTGGACGAGCTGAGGCAGGGGCGGAGTCGGCTGTAGGAGCTGCTGCAGCGCTGCCGCCGCTTACGCCTCCTCCTTGCTGCCTGTTGTCTGTCGACTCCTCGCGCTAGGTGTTGGCGGGCACGGCAGAGCAGCACAGCGTCCACGTAACTGGTCAGCAGGAGTTCTTGGTTCAGTGTGGATGCTTCATGTGGATTAATTTATGGACACCCCAATATGTTTGTTTCCAGTATTTAAATGAGAATGT
The DNA here is from genome assembly GCF_000956105.1 of Propithecus coquereli. Lineage (NCBI taxonomy): Eukaryota > Metazoa > Chordata > Mammalia > Primates > Indriidae > Propithecus > Propithecus coquereli. The sequence continues at coordinate 352,095 of NW_012148285.1, read as the reverse complement.
TATTTGAATGGAATTTTCTTAAACAAGAAGGTAGTATTTATAATGCATAATCATTTACTTGTAGTGAATTGTTTAAAGCTGTTAACACTTAAGTTTTTTACACTATAGCATTTATGCAATGGTTTACAGAAGTCTTGGAATTATTTTTATCAGTATGGGAATTAATTAAAACTTTGAATCTTTATTCTGTCTGCATCTCTGGGCAACAAACTGAAACTGGCCGGCTGGTCCCTGAGTGTCCCCGCCTGGCCCCAGAGGAGCCTCTGCTGCAGTGCGCTTGCTCCTGGGCCTTTTGAGCCTGCGGTGCGGCCGCGGCTTCTCTGCCCCTGCCCAGGCTCCCCGAGGTTCTGGGTCACAGGAAGTCCCCACGCGGTCCTGGATCACCTCGCAGCTGCTCGGGGGGTCTGTCTGTGAGTGTGTCGCGGGCCAAGTGCTCGGAGCTGGAGGTTCCTGCCCGAACACCGGGTGGCACGTCAGGCTCTGGCCCTGCAGGAAGTTGCAAGGTGGGCTCGGCCCCACCCCAGGCGTGACTTACCTGTGGGCTTTGTGTAGCGGATGCCATGCTGGGCGAGCAAACTTCTAAGCCTTTTTATCTCCTTTGACAGCTGTGTGTGTCCCTAGGACAAAGGAGTTCAAGGGAGAGTCAAGCCACTTGGTGGGCGGCTGTCATGTCCAGGGCCCCCTCCCCCAGCTCTGTACCTTTCTGCAGTTTTCCAGGGTCTCAGATCCCAGGCCCTCAGGACCTCCCTCCTGCAGTGCAGGTTCGTTTTCTCCTGGGGCCTTTAAATAGCCAGCATCCTCGAAAAGCGCCCTCAGCAGCTTCGCATGGCCCTGAAGGTGGAGGCAACAGATGGAGCACCCCGCCCCCCAGCGGGCCGGCCAGGGGTGCCCCTCTGTGTGTGCCCTCACCTGGGGGGTGATCAGCTCATCGGCCAAGTCCTGCTCCACCTGGTCCCACCGCTGCTGCAGGGCCTCCGGCAGCGCCGGGTACACTGAGGATCCAACCAAACCTGGATTGGCCGAGCCCTGGCACCCCCCCCCCTCCCCCCCGCCGCCGCGGCCCAGCATCCTACCTAACAAGGAGTGGGGGTGGCAGACGAGGGGGGTCTCGAACGTCAGCGAGTAGACGCAGGTGCTGGGCTCGGACACGTGGGCCAGTCGGTTGCTTTTTCCACAGGTAAGCTCCACCTGGGGAAGGGGCCTTGGTGGGCGGGCTGGGGGAGCCCAGGCCCCTCTTCCCGGGCACCCGTCCTCACTGCCCCACCTTGCTCTGCCGGCTCCGGGAGCGGCAGGAGTCACCGTCCCTCATCCACATGCTGGCGAAGGTGTTGTTGGTGATTTCCCACTCCTGCCAGATGCTGGGGGGCGGGGGGAGCGCGTGAGGCTGGGCCCCAGGGCTGAGGCACCACCTGCCCGTCCCCCGCTCACCCGAGAATGCCGCTGTAGGCGTTCCAGCGGAAGGTCTGCTCGTGCTGCGTCACGTTGTGGAACGGGCAGAGCTCATACTTGTACCTGGGGGCACAGGCGGTGTCAGGGGTCCCTGGCTCCACCCACCCCACCCCCAAGCCCCCACTTACGTGGACTCCACCAGGCTGAAGCACTTGCCGGCGAGTCTGAAGAGATGCTCGGGCCCTAGGAGAGCAGAGCGGCAGGTGAGACGGGGGCCGCGCCGCGCCGGGCCGGCGGAAGAGCGGACACCCCGCAACGCTAGGGGCCGTCGCAGGGGAAAAGCCTTAAGATGAAGCACGAGAACTTGACCGATGTCAGCAAAACGCCAGCCCAGGAAGCTCCGAGCTTGGTTCCCGTGGAAACCAGAGCACCAGGACCTGGCTGAGCTGGAGCACAGACGGTCTCCAGCAGCCGGTGAGCGCCCACCCGACAAAAAGCCACATTCAGACCGGCAGGACGAGCTCTGTGGCGTTTGTGCTGGTCTCACGCTGCCTACCCAGGGCTCAGGAGGGTCGGTGGCTGCCCGGGAAAGCAGCAGGGACCTCGGGCCAGGTGGACATGCGACACCATGGAGAGCCCAGCAGCGGGAGGAGGGGGAGCTCAGACACTCAGAGCAGCCACATCACACAGGGACCTGGGGACAGCAGTCACCCTGGACCTCAGGCTGACCCTGAGGCTCAGGGCACACCCAGCCAACAGGTGAGGGCCGCGCGCACAGAACCAGTTTGCACAGGCTGGCAGAGTAGCCTGTTTTTCCAAAGGACCAATTTTCAACAACAAAAAATCACAAGGCGAACAGATGAAACAGGAAAACTTGTCCCATTCAAAGGAAAAAAACTGACAAACCAACTGGGAATTGTACGTCCAGCTGAACTGTCCTGCAGACCTGGGAGTCCATCACCGACAAGCCGGACCTGGAAGACGTGCCAGGCTGGCCGCGTGCGCACGACGCTACACGGTGACCGGGAGCTGGGCGGGGAGGAAGGTCCGCCGATGGTAAATGTGCGCACAAACCTATAAATCTACAGGACTCAAAAGACAAATGCATAAAAACTAATTATAAAGCTATGTTGGGGGTACACAAGATAAAGGTGTCATCTGCGACACAGGAAACAGTTGGGGCACACAGAGCTGTGTAGCATTAGCTCCTGTAGGCGACTGAAGTCAAGTTGGGGTAAATTTAAACTCAGATTGGGTAGTTTTGGGGTGTTACATGTAATCCCCATGGTAACCACAAAGGAAATGGCAACAGAATATATAAGAAAAGGAATCAAAATATGTCATTACAACAGAAGCCAATGGAGAGGCAAAAATGACGGGAAGCGTCACTTTTGCGTTTTGTTCTCTTTATTGTGATCAGAGTAGGTGGATTAACTCCCCCTCAAAGGCACAGAGAGGCTGAACAAGCAGAAAAACAAAGGATCTCACTGTAAGCTGCCCATGAGAGACTCATTTTAGATCTAAGGAGGAAAAAGATACTCCTTGCAAACCACCACACGAGAGCTCGGGATCCTTACGGCACACAAACTTTAAGTCAGAACATGATACACTGACACCAGCGTCCCCTCCCCAAGACTGTGTGACAATTATATAAACGTGCACAAACGTGAAGTAAACATTCGCAAAACTGAAGGGAAAAATAGTTCTACCTTAATGCTTGGAGACACGAATGTCCCACCTCTAATGACGGGCAGAACAGCAGGAAGGCGAGGGAACGAGACCTCGACAGCTCCAGCAGCAGCTGCACAAGCTACCCCACACTCGTCTCTACGAACGTACGCAGAACGAGATCATACGAAGTGTCTTTTCTGATTACGAAAATGAAACTAGAAATCAGTGTTGGAAGGGAAACTGGAAAATCCACAAATATATGGAAATTAACACATTCTTGAGCAGTGGTCGGTGCCCTGGGAGAGCGGTGCTGAGAGGGACGCTTACAGCTGTGCGTACTTAGATCCTTCAAATCAGTAACCTGACTTTTTGTACCTTAAGGCAGGGGCCCCCAACCTGTTTGGCATGAGGGACCGGCTTCATGCAGGACAATTTTTCCAGGGCCTGGGGTAGGGGTGGGGGCAGACGGAGCTCAGGCCCTGGTGTGAGTGATGGGGGGATGGGAGTGGCTGCAAATACAGATGAGGCTCCCCTCGCCTGCCACTCATCTCTTCCTGAGGTGGGTCCCTAACAGGCCACAGACCGGTACCGGTCCGCAGCCCAAGGATTGGGGACCACAGCCTTAAGGAACTAGAAAAAGAAGAGCAAACTAAACCCAAAGGTAGCAAAAGGAAAAAAAAACAATAAAGATTAGGGATAAATAAATTAGCAATTATAAAAAACAAGAGAGAAAAATAAAAACCAAAAGTTGGTTCCTCCAAAATATCAATAAAACTGACAAAGCTTTAGCCAGACTGACCAGGAAAGAAAGACTCAAATCACTGAAACCAGAAATGAAGTGGGCTTGTCACTACCAATGTCACAGAAACAAAAAGGCTAAGAATACGCGCTGTGATGAGCAACTGTCCAGTGACACTTGGTGGCCTGGATGCCAGGACCAGTCCGTGGAACACACACAAGCTGCAGTGCCTGTAACCAGCCCCAGGACAGAGTGGTCAGAAACCTCCCAAGGAAGAAAAGCGCAGGAACTGGTTTCACTGGTGAATTCTATCAAATATTTAAAGAGCACCAGTCTTTCTCAAATGCTCAAAAAAATTGGAGCGGGGAGAACACTTCTTAACGTACTCTGTGACGCCACAATTACCCGGACCAATATCCCTTATAGGCTGGGCGCAGAGGCTCATACCTATAATCCCAGCACTTTGGGAGGCTGAGGCAGGAGGATCACTTGAGCCCAGGAGTTCGAGACCAGCCTGGGCAATATGGTGAGACTCTGTCTCTACAAAAATACAAAACTTAGCCAGGCATGGTGGCAGGCGCCTGCAGTCTTAGCTACTCTCGAGGCCAAGGCAGGAGGATGGCTTGAGCCCAGGCGTTGGAGGTTGCAGTGAGCTAGGACGACGCCCCTGCACTCCAGCCTGGGCAAAAGACCCTGTCTCAAAACAAAACCAACTAAAAAAAAAAAAAAATGATGCAAAAATCCTCAACAAAATACCAGCAAAAGGAACGCAGCAGTGGTATCTAAAGGATTATACACCATGACCAGGTGAAGTTTCTTTCGTGGAAGGTAAAGATGTTTCAACACTTGAAAATCAACCGCTGTCATAACGCACCAAAGGAACAGAACAAAGGGGAAACAACCACGATTCACCTTGAGCAATGCAGAAAAAGCAGCTGGCAAAAACCAACACCCTTTCATGATAAAAACACAACAAATTGGGAACAGAAGGGTCATCCTCAGTCTGATAAAGGACACGTACAGAGCCCCAGGGAACGGCGGCCGGAAGCTTCCCTCTACGACCAGGAACAAGACAAGGACGCTGTCAGCACTGCCATTCTCCACTGTACTGCAAGTCCTGGCCACAGCAGTCAGGCAAGAAAAGGAAATAAAAGGCATCCAAATTGCAAAGAAAGAAGTAAAATTATCTGTTTGCAGATGACATGGTCTTACATTGTAGAAAGCCCTAAAGATTCCACAAAAAATTGGTTAGAGCTAATAAAGAAATCAGCAAAGTTGCAGGATACAAAATTGACATTCAAAACTCAATTGCATTTCAAACACCAGTAAATACTATGAAAGCAGTTCCACTTACAACAGCATCACAAAGAACAAAATACTTAGGAATACGCTTAACCAAGGAGGCAAAAGACTTGTACCCTGAAAATTACAAAATAATGCTGAAAGATATTAAAAACACAAATAAATGGAAACATAGCCCGAGTTCAGGGATTGAAATATTTAGTATTTTTAAGATCACAGTACTGCCCAAAGTGAACTACAGATTCAATGCAACCTCTATCAAAATCTGAGTATCGTTTGCAGAAATGGAAGAGCACATCCTAAAATTCATGTGGCATCTCCAAGGACCCCAAATAATCAAAACAATCTTGATAACAGAGTTGAAGGACTAACACTTACCGATTTTAGAAATTACTTCAAAGCTACAGCAATTAGAGCAGAGTGGCACTGACATAAAGACAGACACACAGACCAAGGGAAGGCAGCCCAGAGGCCAGGAATCAACCCTGACCACAGGCAGGCGAGGTGACAAGGTGCCAGGAATATTCGGTGGGGACAGGACAGGCATTCCAACAGCTGGCGCTGGGAGAGCCGCATGTGCACAGGAGAATGAGGTTGGACCCTTGCCTCACACCGTGCACAGAAACCAGCTCAAAACAGAGACCGAAATGTCATTCACAAAAACCATGAAGCTCTCAGGAGAAAAGCTTCTTCACGATGGACGTGGCAACGGCTGCTGGGCTATGACAGGGAGAGCACGGGCAGCAAAAGCAGGGGTGGACAGACGGCCCACAGGGCGGGAAGACACTCGCAGAGCACGTCTGACAAGGATCACCCAGAAGGGACAAGGAACTCCCACCCACGCAGCGTAAACCGGGCTGAAGCCCACACGCACCCGAGAACACTGATCGCTAGGGAAACGCAAACCAAAACCTCACACCCACTGGGACGTCCTTAGGACGTTTATCGAAGACCTGCAAATAGCAAGTGCTGACAAGGACGAGAAGAAGCCGGAACCGCCGCGCACCACGGCTGGCGAGAAACGCCGCAGCTGCCGCGGCAACAACTCGGGGGCTCCGCCAAGAGCTGCACAGAACCCTCCTGTGGTTCGGCACATCCGCGCCCAGGAACTGGAGCAGAGCCTGAGTCGGACACTGCGTTCCCCTCGCCACAGCCAGAGGTGGGAACCACGCGAGTGTCCGCGAATGAATTACTTGAACAAACTGCTGGGCAAAGAAAATGTGGTCACACAACGGGATGTTATGTGCCCATGAAGAGAAGCGAAGGACTAATCACGCTACAACCTGGATGAACCTCGGGGATATCATGCTAAGAGATAAGCCAACGCAAAAGGTCGCATGTTGTATGACTCGCTTGTATGAGGTGGTCCCTGAACGGGGACGTTCACGGAGACGGAAAGTAGAGCAGCGGTTACCGGGGCTGGCAGGGAGGGGAACCGTGAGTCGGTGTTAAACGGCACCGAGTGTCAAGCCGTGATGCCGAAAAGGGTTCTGGAGATGGACGGTGGTGACGGCCGCGCAACAGTGCGAATGACGTAGAACTGTGCACTTAAAATAATTAAAATGGCAAATTTTGTTTTGTTTTCACTGTGGTAAAATACACATAATAGGAAGAGGAGGCGAGAACGACCCCCGGACCGACCCAAGCCCACGCGCCGCTGCATCCCCGCGTCCAGCGCCTACGTCCCGCCGCCGTCGCCACCATGCCCAAGAGAAAGGCTGAAGGGGATGCTAAAGGGGATAAAGCCAAGGCAAAGGATGAACCACAGAGAAGATCCGCGAGGTTGTCTGCTAAACCTGCTCCTCCAAAGCCAGAGCCCAAGCCTAAAAAAGCCCCTGCAAAGAAGGGAGAGAAGGTACCCAAAGGGAAAAAGGGAAAAGCTGACGCTGGCAAGGAGGGGAATAACCCTGCAGAAAACGGAGATGCCAAAACAGACCAGGCACAGAAAGCTGAAGGTGCTGGAGATGCCAAGTGAAGTGTGTGCGTTTTTGATAACTGTGTACTTCTGGTGACTGTACAGTTTGAAATACTATTTTTTATCAAGTTTTATAAAAATGCAGAATTTTGTTTTACTTTTTTTTTTTTTTTAAGCTATGTTGTTAGCACACAGAACACTTCATTGTTGTTTTTTGGGGGAGGGGGCATATGTCACTAATAGAATTGTCTCCAAAGCTAGATCGATATGGCGAAAACACCTTTCCCTTCTAGTTTTGAGAGACTTCCTCTTGGCTCTCAGGAGGAGGGATTCCCTGATGTTGACACATAGCCACCTTGGCACAAATGCCTAGTGGTATGGAAAAACTAATTTGCTTTTATGTCCTATTCTCCCTCTCTGCCTTCAGCATAGTCTTAACTCCCTTAAACCCAGACACCTCTTGGGGCCTGACCTCCAATAATTGCTTACCAGTATGTCAGGTAATCGGAACTTTACAGTGGCACCACTGAGGTGGCATCCCTCAAAAGAGCAGCAGCTCCATTTGTAGATTGTGGATCTTCAGACAAATTCTGCCATTTTCATTTCATTTCCTGAAAGTCAGGGTCGGCTTGTGAAAAGTTGTTAAACAACATGCTAAATGTGAAATGTCAACCCTCACTCTAAACTTTCCCTGTTCAGAGCATCAAATGAAGACTTCATTGGGTTTTACAGTGGCTGTCTGATTTTGGTAGACCATTGAAGAAGGGAGTTTGAAAGTTGTTGTATACTGTTAACGATTGTCTGCCCATGTCCTGCCTGAAATACCATGATTGTTTATGAAAAGTATCTTTAATAAAGCTGGATACAGTTTGGCTTGGAAAAAAAAAAATACACATAATAAAAAAGCAGCACAAGAACTAGAACTGTGGCCGGGCGCAGCGGCTCACGCCTATAATCCCAGCTCTCTGGGAGGCCAAGGCGGGAGGATTGCTTGAGCTCAGGAGTTCGAGACCAGCCTGGGCAAGAGCAAGACCCCGTCTCTACTAAAAATAGAAAAACTAGCTGGGCGTGGCAGTCCCAGCTACTCGGAGGCTGAGGCAGGAGGATCGCTTGAACTCAGGAGGTGGAGGCTGCAGTGAGCGGTGATGACACCACTGCACTGGACTCAAGGCGACAGAGTGAGACTGTCTCAAAAAATAAAAGAACTAGAACCGAGTCAGGCCTGGCAAATGCCACACAGAGTGCTGAAGGAAAGGAAGGCTACACGAGCAGTCTCTGCCCACAGACAACAGGGGCTTTGACAAATCGAGACCAACGGCAACTCAGGAGCAAAAAATGCCCAAAGCAGCCTCCAGTGAGGAGAAATGATACTTTCTGCTTGAAACACCCCAGGCGGCTTGTCAACTGAAACACAGTTTGATTCAGCACCGCCTGCAACTTGGTGGCCACAGGGACTGGCTCAGTCAGCTACAGGCCTGTCATTTGCTGGGGCTGGGTTAGGCTGCGGCAGCAGGGAGGGGACCCTGTGCATCTGCCCCCACCCCACCGTAAGTGGGTCACGGGGCCTCTGCGCTGGAGCGGGCTGTGCTATTCCAAACCTGGGTGACGCGGCTGTTAGCTTTTTTCTTTTCTTTTTAAAGCTATCTGCAGTATTACTTTTTCTATTAAAAACCAAAATAAACACACAGGAGGTACAGAGTGACCATCCTGGTAACCGGCTCTCGCCCTTCCTCCTGAAGGAGCCAGAGCTGGCGCCGGAGAACCACTGTCCAAGGCCAACCCGGAGTCTGCCCCTGCCCCTACCCCAGCCCCAGCCCCAGCCCCAGCCCCTGGAGAGCCGCCTGGAGTTTAGCTCCCTGACCTCTGGCTCTCCCCTGGGGCTATGGCCCTTGTCCCTACCTGAGGACACAGGATGCACCTCAGCCCTCCTCTGGATGGGCTGCGTGTGGGCGGCCCCGCACTCGCGCTCGCCTCCCGCCCTCAGCCCCTCGTGCCCGCCCCCGCCACCCGCACCCCAGGGGCCCCCGGGCACACAAGGCTGGCAGTGGCAGGAGGCAGTCTGGAGTGGTCTGCTCACTCACACGCACCTGTGGCTGGCACCAGGATGGTGCCACAGAGTGGGGACTCCAGCTGCTGGACGCTCACCCTCATCCAGGGGATGGTGCCACAGGCCCACCACGCTGGCATTCCTCAGTCGTGGGGCCACCAAGTCCCTTGAGTGTAGCCCCTGGCCCCTCCTTCAGGGCCCCCTCCCACCTGGTCGCCCTCCCTTCCTCCAGCCCGGTCCTCCGATCTCAGCTCCCAGCGCCCCCCACCGTCCTTCCTGACGTGGGTGTGGGCATCTGTGCAGATGCCCGGCCCCCACTCTGGCCTGCAGGCATCCACTCCGCTCCCCTTGAGCCGGACACGCCCGGACACCTGGGCTGGACTCGTCACTACCCCTGCCGGCGGGGACCATCCCCAGGTTCCTTATTTACCTGCCTGGGCACCACAGCCGGCACTGCCAGGACGCTCACTGCTGCCCTCTGCCTGCAGGCCCAGGTGACCCCAGCACCAGCTGCCCCGGGCCCCAGCTCTGCAAGACCCTTGGGCTGGCTGAGTGCAGAGTCCCTCGTTCGCGCCCCACCAGCTCCGTCCCTGCTCAGACCCGGCGGAGGTGGGGAGGCCTCACTGGCCCCGTGTCTCTTGGTGACAAGCCTTCCTGAGGGTGGCCTTTGCTCCCTGGCCCGGCCCCACACCTATGCACCAATCCCCTCCTGGTTTCCACAACCCACCACGTGCTTCCCCCGGGGGCCTCACCCACACCCACACCCACCCACCAAGGAAGCCTAAACCTCCTGGATCAGCCGCGACCCCTCCCCAGGCACCAAGCAGGCCTGTTCGGAAGCTCAGTTGGGCCCAGGCTCCCATCCCCATGGCTTCTCCAGCCAAGAGCCAGGGGCCACCCTGCTCCACCCTCGCCCTCTCCCCACACCGGGGGCCAGGCCCTGCCAACGGCAGGAGTCTTCCTGGTTGCCCGCTGCCTCGAACACCGCCTCCGACCCGAACACCCTCCGGGGGCACACTGGACACCAGCACCTGCCCTGCCTGCCCCTCCTGCCACGTCAGGGATGTGGGCTCTGAATCACAGACCTGACGACCACTAACCACTGCCCACTCCCACTGTTAGGGGATGAGGCTCCCACTGATGGGGTAGAGACCCAGGCCCTCGGGGTGCCCACTGCCACCTCGCGGAGGCCCAGCCCTACCGGCCTGCCAGCCCGCACCCCTCCTCCTGGGGCCAGCCAGTGCCACCGCCTCTGCTGGGACCTCCAAGGCCTGGGCCACGACCATGAGTGTCCTGTTCAGCCTCGTCTTTCCGCTCGGCTCCCCGCGAGCAGGGTGGGTCTGGCCGGCCTCACGCCACGCGGCCCGCGCGCGGGATGCGCCGTGCAGTTTGTGTTGAAAGAGTGCCACACCAAAGAACGAAGAAAGCACTTAACACATACGCACCTGACGACACAGCTACAGAAAAACACTGATCAGAAGAAAAACACCATCAGCAAGACGGAAAAACGACAAACTGCCGAAAAGGAGGGACGTCTTACGTCAAGATAAAGTCAGGTCCCTGACGTACAGAACTTCCAGAGATCAAGAAATACCACAACCCAGCATGTAAATGTTTTCCCATGTACATGTTCCAATATAAAATAAAAAGGACGAAATAAGTCCATAAACCGAAAACAAAGCAAAACAAATGAATCTTACTGTATATGATTAGTGACGTCACCTCACAGGGAAAAGAATCATCCTTAATGACTCGAGAACACGTATTTCCTGGAGTTTTAGTAGCAGCAGTGCTGTTGTCGGAGTCTTGAAACCGTTACATACGTGCTACGGAGGCAGGAACTGTGTTGATGACATCAGAAGCCACGCCTGTGGACAGCAGACCAGCCTCCTGCCGCCACCACAGACCACGTCCCATGGCTTCTAACACCTCCATCTCCTCCCCGTCCCTTTCTCCTCACATGTGTTGACCTAAACTATCCGCCGTAGCTCAAATTATTTGTTTTATTTTGTTTTCATTTGAGGGTGAAGACTCAGTTTCAGTCTTTGGATCTAGGTTTCCAGTTAAGTATACAGTCAAGTATTAATTAACAGCACAAGGGATGGGTTAACTTTACAATAAGAACTAGTGTTGGGTGGCGTTTGCAAGAATCTTTTTTGGGGGATGAAATTTCTACCTGTTATATATTAAACATTCTTATGCTGTGCTACAAAGCTCTAGCAAATGTGAGGCACCCCTGAGGACTCAGTTATTCTCCAAGATGAGACATGTCCTTGGGTTAAATTAAAAGCCCTGGGCAGGCACAGTGGCTCATGTCTGTAATCCCAGGACTCTGGAAGGCCAAGGTGGGCAGAATGCTTGAGGCCAGGAGTCTCTACTAAAAAAAAACAAAAAAAAAACCACATTATTGGGGTGTGGTGGAAGCACCCGTAGTCCCAGCTACTCAGGAGGCTGAGGCGGGAGGATCGCTTGAGCCCAGGAATTTGAGGTTGCTGTGAGCTAGGATGATGCCCCTGCACTCAAGCCAGGGTGACAGAGCAAGACTATTTCCAAAAAAAAAAAATTATACCGGTCACCACAGCTTTGGCATCTCCTGTTTTCCACGCTTGGCTCTCAGGTTCCTGGCTTTTCTTCCCACAGTCCCTCCTCACCCCTTTGCTGTCCTGTGTAGTGATTTTAGTGAGAGAAATTTTTGCTGCACCCCCGTCCTGCACTACATATGAGTCCCAAGTTTTATTACTGCAATAAAAGTGCTTCATGCTGGCTTTTCTAAAAAACAAAAAACCCCCCACAAAAGTTAATGCCATAAAAATCTAAAAAAAAATAAAGGGGGAGGGGGCTGTTCCAGATTAAAAGACTCACGAGACATAATTAGCCAAATGCACATGTGAACCCCGACCGGCCCTGGCTGGGAAACGGGGTGGAGGTGACGACAAAAGGCATTCTTGACACATTGGGGAGGTCTGGGTACTCGCCGGCTGCGTTACAGAATTACTGCTAATTGGGGGGGCGGAAGAGTCAGATTGGAAGTATTTGGGAGCAGAGTCATGATGTCTACAATCTACTTTCAAGTGGTTCAGAAAATACTCACTTTTTCAAAAATGACAACAGAGGGAGAAGACAAAGCAAGCATGGCACAATGCTAACTGCTGTGCCGTAAGGAGAGCATGCTGGTGTCTCGTCTCATTCTTCCCATTTTTCTACTTCATACTTTTAATAACAAAAATTTTAAATACTTTTATTCAGAGTCAGAGTCCACATTAACAAACCGCAAACTTGGCGCTGCATCATCTGGCCCCAGTATCCGCAACCTCACCCTCCACCGGCCCGCTCAGTCCCCTCTGGCCCTGGCTTCCTGCTCAAGCTCCGTGGCTGTGTGCTCAAGGTCCCTTTGCAGGATCCCTCCCCCCAGATAGCCACAGTGCTTTACTCCCTTTCCTCCTTCAGCTTTTGGCCACAATGTCACTTCTCAAGACTTCTCCTGACCACCCTGTTTAAAATGGCAGTCCCCGAAACAACGCACACACTCCCTTCTCTGCCTCGCATACCTGCACAGCATTTTTCATCACCCGGCATTCTCCACGTTTTACCTACTTCTTTGTTCACTGCCGGCTCCTCTGTTCCCATTACTGTCCGCTCCATGAGGACAGCACTGGAGTGTTTTGTTCATTGCTGCAACCCCAGCACAGCCCCTCTTTTAGATTTTTGTTTCTCATATTTAGTACTTCCTCAGTGTTCGAAATGCACATACTCTAAGACCCAGCGACTTCACTTCTGGGATCTTGCCTTGGGAAGCCACTCACACTGGGTAGAGACAGACGCCTACAATGCGGTGTTCTCCACAATGCTACTTCTAATGGCCAACAAATGTAAACAACCTAAGTACAGTAGGCGCCAACAGAGAAAGGCACAGCCATCCTATGGAGACCAAGCACCAAGTGCACAGAATGAAGACCTACATCCACCACCATGAAGAACTAAAGACATACAGCGAGTGACAAAGCAGCAAAGTACTCGTGTAGTTTCACTGTGTTTTAAAAAAGAATCACGAAAACGTACTACACGTTTTCTACTTGAGTACGTACCGACGGTCACCGAGCTATTAGCAGCGCTTACCTCTACAAAAGGAAATGAAGAAGTATGGAGATAACTGCTTTAACTCGGTACAGGAACGCTGCGGTATATCCTCGCGCGCCTAACCATCCATTTCAGAAGGTTGGCAAACCAAGGCACGAGATTCCAGGCCTAACTCGCGGGGTCCCGCATCCAAGGCCGCCCCTCCTCCCAACCGGAGGCCCCGCGCCCGCCGCCAGGGCTCTGCACTCACCAGACACCGGTGCCGGCTCCCTCTTGGGCTGGAGACGGCTGGTCTGGGGCAAGAACAGGTTGTTCACCCTACGGGAAGCGGCAGGATCAGCGGGGAACCGGCCCAGGCCGCCGGGCCCGAGCCGCCCCGCGACGCCGCTCACCCGAACGTGTTGGGCTCCTCCACCACCTTCATCTTGGCGGCGCCTGCGGGCCCTGCGGGGAGGGGGTCGGTGAGGAGGTGCGGGGGGCGCGGAAGGGGCGGGGGGCGGGGGCGCACGGGGCCACTAACCGCGCGCCGCGAGCCCGAGGAGCAGCAGGACGCACGCCGCCTTCGCCGCCATGGCTCGGCGGCGGTCAGGTGGGCGCCTGTCGGGTCACGTGACGGCGGGAACCGGAAGTGGCGCGTCCACGCGTGCGCAGACGCGAGGGCCAAAGCGGATGCCTGGCGGCTAAGGGGCGTGCCCGGGGTCTCGCGCGTCTCGGGGACCGGGTTCCCGGCCATGGGCCGCAGAAGGGCAGCGCGCGGGCGAGCGGAGGAAGGCGGCCGCGCTCGGCACCTCCCCGGCCGCTCCCTGGAGGCTTTCGCCCGGGAGGTGGGCGCCGCGCTGCGCGGTGAGCGGGGCGTGGGGGGCGTGGGGGACGTGGGGGGCGGGGGCCGCTGGCGGAGCTCGCGCTGAGCCCGGTACCTTCTCTCCTGGCGCAGCGTCGGTGGAGCCAGAGGCGGCCGAGGGCGAAGGCGACCCGGGCCCCGCGGCGCTGCCCTGCGCGCTGGCCATGTGGGAGCTGGGCCACTGCGACCCCCGGCGCTGCACCGGCCGCAAGCTGGCCCGCCTGGGGCTAGTGCGCTGCCTGCGCCTGGGCCACAGGTTCGGCGGCCTCGTGCTCAGCCCTGTGGGCTCCCAGTACGTGTCCCCGGCAGACAGGTAGGCGCTGGGGACTGGGGAGGGGCGGGTGCCTGCCCCATCTCTTCCTCTTAATAAGCCGCCCCGTCTCCAGCGCATCGTTGTTTTCAGGGTTCACTTATTTGTACTCGTGTATCACACACATACACCCTCCACGCGTGGACGGGGAAGGTGTCTGTCTGGTTTGCCCCCACTGCTGAGTGCAGAGCTTGGGATGTAGGAGGACCTAGGATAAACGTTTGTTGAGTGAATAAACGAGCATGCTCCAGGTACCTCACGCAGCTGCCTGGAAAGCTTGCTCATGAGGGCCTTTTGGGGATAGGGAGTTGTGTCCTCGTTTCCCTAGCAAGGCCAGTCTCCAGGGATGTACTTCACCTTAACCAGATGCTGTTCCTGACAGACAGCTGGTGGCACAGTCTGGGGTCGCTGTCATTGATTGCTCCTGGGCCCGACTGGATGAGACGCCATTTGGGAAGATGCGGGGGAGCCAGTTGCGGCTGCTGCCCTATCTGGTGGCTGCCAACCCTGTCAACTATGGCCGGCCCTGCAAACTTTCCTGTGTGGAGGCTTTCGCTGCCACCTTCTGCATAGTAGGTGAGTTTTAGGGTCCGACACCAGCCTGACGTGACAACCTGGTGGTCCAGCTATTCTGTGGGCAGAACCCAGGAGAACATGAGGGATGTACGGGGAGGTGGTCAGGCCAGGCCTGGGTTTCACTCCCAAGTCCCACTAAAAGCTTAGGCCCTGGGTTGGTGTGGTGGCTCACGCCTGTAATCCTAGCACTCTGGGAGGCCGAGGCGGGAGCTCAGGAGTTTGAAACCAGCCTAAGCAAGAGTGAGATCCCGTTTCTACCAAAAATAGAAAAATTAGCTGGATGTAGTGGCGCCTGTAGTCCCACCTACTCTGGAGGCTGAGGCAGGAGGATCGCTTGAGCCCAGGAGTTGGGGGTTGCTGTGACCTAGGCTGATGCCATTGGCACTCTAGCTTAGGGAACAGAGTGAGACTATGTCTCAAAAAACTAAAACATTTAAAAAAGCTTAGGCCCCATGTAGTTGAGTGGAGTCAGAATGGGACAGCTGCCCAACGAAGGCTGGCGCCACTATCGTTGTTGGCACTGCCCTGATGAGCTCCCCAACTCAGAATCTGGGGTCCAGAGAGGCCCAGGAGGAGACCCAGCAGGGGTGGGGGCAGCCTCTGTGGGGATGTTTGTGTTTCTCAGCACAGGGGAGGGGCTTAGTGGGCTGCGGATTGTAGCAAGGGAGGTGGAGGCCCTTATAGCCTCTGCTGTCAGGGCTGTAAGTTGGTGTTTGTTGGGGACCCCACAGTTACCTGGCACAGCAGCACCACCTGTCACCCCAGGGGATCAGGGCGCGTTCTTGGAGGGATTGTCAACGTCTTTGGGTTTCCTGTTTCTGCACCATCAGGCTTTTCAGACCTTGCTGTGATCTTACTGCAGAAATTTAAGTGGGGCAAGGGCTTCTTGGACCTGAACCGCCAGCTCTTGGATAAGTACGCAGCCTGCAGTGGCCCACAGGAGGTGCTGCAGGCAGAGCAGGAGTTCTTGGCCAGCCCCAAGGAGAACCCCAAGGAGGAGGAGATCGGTGAGCCCTGGCACGGTGGGAGCTGAGACCCGCCCGCCCCAGGCCTGCCAGCCCCTTTTGAAAAGCCTAGGGTTGGGGGTTTGGTTCTGCCCTGAGCTTAGTCGCTTTCCTCTCTTGGTTCAGACCCCTTTGACGTGGATTCAGGGCGAGAGTTTGCAAACCCCAACAGGCCCGTGGCCAGCAACCGGTAGGTCTGTGGGCTTCCCAGTTCGTGGTAGCTCAGATCCAGGGCTCTCCTTGACCTCTGGCCTCAGCCCGTCCTGCTGCATGGGAGTGGATGCTTTTGTGCCTAAGAAACAGGAAGGGGATGTTCCCTGGAGAGGTTCTGGTTAGAGAGAGTGGGGCATAAGAGGAATTTGTCCTCGGCTCAGGGGTGGATCAGTGCAACAGGGAGGGGAGCCTCAGACTGGCCAGGGATGACGACGCTGGAGAACATACTCCCCCTTCCAGGCTGCCGCCAGACACTGATGACAGTGACGAGTCTGAGGAGCAAGAGCCTGATGCTGAGGACAGCAGCTGCTCCAGAGAGGGGGAGACTCCGGAACAAGGGGCTGCGGCCAGGTCCCCAACTGAGATTTGGAAAGGAATCAAGAAACGGCAGAGAGACTGAAGGTCGCAGGCGTGTGTATTGCAGAGACTGGGTGACGAGGAAATCGAGAGACATGGGAACACAGGCAGGCCTGGCGGTCTTGGCCCCAGGGGACTGGCCACTCCAGCTTCTCACGGCCTTGCTCTGGGTCCTGTCTCGGAGCCTCTCAATGAAGCTGCCGGCCAGGAAGGAGCCCCCGTGTGAGTCTGGTTCTTTGCACTGGGCCTGGTGGCAGCTGGGGGACTCCTGGCCTCTGGTAAGGAAGGGTCTGGGCCATGGAGTAAGTCTTGTGTGGTCACGTATGTGTATATGAAAGGACAGTGACCAGTGGGCACAGAGCCCCTTACACTGACCACATCCTTGGCTGGCATCCGTGGCCTCATGGAGTGACCCCGCAGGAACCTCTCCCAGGCCTAGAGCCTGGTGGGGAGTGGAGGCCTGTGCGGTTCTTAGCAGATCTGCCCTCCACATCCACTCTGGGTGGAGGATTGCACAGCCGGGAGAGGGCTGCCGAACACACCGTGCTCTCACCGCCGCCCTCCCCTGGGTCCCGGGAGCTGCTTTCCTCCAAAGCTTGGGCTGCCCAGACCTAACAGCAGGCCTTCCTGCCTCTCTGGCATGCAGAGGCCTCGCCCTCCCCCAGGAGAGACAGAAGATGGAGTTTCCTCTGCTGTGGGGCTCTGCCCTGCGGCTCTGTTGGGGGGCTGATGGCAGGAAGCTGAGCAGCACCCCTGGCCTCTACCCACTGGTACCCATAGCTCCCCCAAGCCCCCTGCACTTCCCAGTGGGGACCACCAAAAATGTCTCCACACGTTGCCCCATATCCCCTGGGGAGCAAAGCCACCAAGAGCAGGTGCCCGCCCACCCGTGCAAGGTAGTGGGTGGAGAAGCCCACCTGTAGCCAGGCCCACTGTAGTCTGCTCTGTGTCCAGGGGGCAGCTGCTGGCCACGTCCTACTGAGCTGGCCACCCAGATTGGGGGCTGGGGCACAAGGTTCACAGCACACACCAAAGGGACACAGCCAGGGTAGGTGGGAGCCAGGGGTCCAGCCACAGCACACGTCACACAGCTGAGAGGGGCGCCATGGGCCCTGGCTGCACAAAGCTGGCCACAGTGACAGTAGGTGGGGGAGGGGCTGGGGCTGGCGGCCAGTGGCTGGGGCTCAGGGGTCCGCCTCCATGTACTTCTCCAGCTCCTTGAGTTTCTTGACAAACTCCTGCGCCTCCTTGCTGCCGCGCCCTTCCAGCATCCGCAGCGCCGACCTCACTGCAGGTGGCGGACAGGCATGTGGGAGCCAGGGCAGGCCGGTCGCCCCCCAGCCCCCACCACTGCCCAGACGTGCACTCACCCTGGGCTCTGGGCCGGCACAGGTGCAGGGTGACAGGCTGCCCAGCCCTCACGGCCCCTCCCACCTGGGGCCGTGCAATTCCACTGACGCTGCCCAGGCCGAGGGCCGCCTCCCCCGCGAAGTCGTTGGTGGACAGCCAGTCGTGGTCCATGACCGTGAACAGCACACAGGCCCCGCGGCGGCGGCACGCCTCTGCAGGCACAGAGCTGCAGGCGGAGGCCCGTCACCTGACCCTGCTCAGGGTGCGGGGGGCCGGGGGTGCAGGCGGTGTGGGGCACTCACAAGTGGAAGAGCTCGTCGTACACCGGGTGCAGCGTCCGGGCCTTGACCTGGGTCCTCTGGCTGCGGACCAGCGGGAAGAGGTGCGGTGGGCCCAGCTCCACGATCACAAAGGGGTCACTCAGGCCTGAGGGGCACAGCCGTGAGTTGGCCTGCCCTGCCCACCCCGCCCACCCTGGCAGCACCGCACCTCACCGTTGGCGTCCAGGGGGAGCAGGTCGGCGGCGTGCAGCACCTCCACAGCCAGCCGCTGCTCGGCCGCCTCGTAATGGCAGCGGACACTCAGGCGTCCAAACCGGTTCTGCTCCAGGGACCTCTGCAGAAAGGCGAGTGAGTGGGACGGGGGCTCCCAGGGCGGGGCCGAATGCCCACCGCGGCCCCTACCTGCTTGAGCTTGTCCAGGTAGAACTGCTCGATGCACTCTCGGGTGGAGCACTTGTGCAGCCGCAGCTCCTCCTCCAGCCTCTGCAGGGGGGTGATGGGAGGGGACACCACCTAACTCCTCATGGCCGCCTGGTGGGCCATTTCATGCTCGAGGGTGCAGCTAGTGTGGGCCTCAGTTTGAACTCGGGTTCCCAAGTCCTTCCCCGCCATACACCGACCCGCCCGGAAGAGTCTGGCCTCACCTTGTAGCTTCCGTCCCTCAGGCTCTCCAGGGGCAGGCCCTGGCCCTCAGCATGGAAAAAACTGACCAGGGCCTGGCACAGGGAAAGAAGGGAGATACTTGAAAGAGCCTGGCTTATGCTGGGGACAGGGACAGGTGGGACCCCAAGCAGCAGCAGGGTCTCAAGTTCGGGGCAGAGCTGCTTCCCACACCTGGCGTCAGAAGCCCAGCAAGCCCGGGCGGTGCTGGCACCTGAGGCGGGACCGCTGGGAGGAAGTGCTGCCTGGCGGAGCCCTGGATGGCTGCCCTCCCAGCAGAGGAGACCGGGCGTGCCCGCAGGGGGCAGGACGGGACAGAGGAGGGGCCAGCGGGGAAGGCAACCCCACATGGCCTCACCTCCAGTGTGAAGTGGAAGCGGCCGTAGAAGTCAGCAGAGACGTCGCGGTCTGCGCCCAGCGCCTGCAGGATGGCCTGCAGGAGCAGCTCCCAGAGGGCCTCCAGCACCCTGCAGGGCGCAGCGTCAGCGACCTCACGGCCTCGCCCTCCGCCACCCCCTTGCTGCACAGTCAGTACCTGCTCAGGTGCTCCTTCACCAGGGAGGCGTTCAGCAGGGCCAGCTTCTCGTCCAGGTACTTCATGAGCGGGGCCACTGCCTGTGGGCAGCGGTCCTCAGGGCCAGCCTGGCCCGGGGCCCACCCTGCCCCGACACACACCCTCCGCCCCACCCTAGGCCCAGACGCTCACCTCCTCGTTCTGAATGGAGTCAGGGGAGAGGCTGACGTGCTGCACATACTTGCGGATGTCGCCCACCATCTGAGGGAGGGGTGGCACTCAGCACGGGCACAGGGGCCCCAGGCACGGCCGCCCAGGCCCAGGTCCCCGGGCCCTGCCCTCCTGCCCACCTTGGAGGTCAGGTGCGCCGTCACAGTGCGGGCCTCCCGCTGCAGGTCCTCGTCCAGGGCCTGCATGCAGCTGAGCAGGGGCCGGGGAAGCACCCCCTCAGGCCCGGCAGGCCCCTCCACCCACGCCAGGCCCCGCAGGGCCTGCCCGGCAGCCTTGCGCACAAGCTCCACGTTGTTGAGGACCACGCAGAGCTGGGGGAGGTGTGACCGGAGATGAGTGGGTCTGGGGCCCAGGGCCTGGTGGGGGCTCCACCCAGCCTGCCGCCTGCCCCACCCCCTGGCCACTTACCGGCTCGCTCACTGTCTCACCAGCTGCCCCGGGCTGAGTGTCCACCTTCTTCCGAAGCAGCTCCGTGTAGAAGAGGACGGCCTCACACATGTCCTGGGGTGGGAGAGGGGCTGGGGAGCTGTGGGCCCCTCCCCTGGGCCTGCTGCCCCTCCCCCACCCCATCTCCAGCCCACTCCCCTCACCCCCCAGCACCCTCGCACCTGGCTGAGTTGGGTGCCCAGCACCTGGGCCTGCGGCGGGTCAGGCCATGCCAGGCGGAGCCAGAGCTCCTGGATGTGGCTGAAGCAGAGGCCAGCAGTGGCCGCAGAGCTGCTGTGCTTGGAGGTGGTGTCCATGGGCTCCAGCTAGGAAGGCAGGAGGCCTGGGTCGCTGGGAGGCCCAGACATGCCCCAGTGTCCTCAGGCCTGGGCACTCACCGTGTCCACATCCACAGCTCCCTGAAGCCGCCACTTGGTCTGGTCCCGCAGCACCTGCAGCCAGAGCTTCACGGCAGGCAGGAACGGAGCATGGATGCCGGCCAGGGCCAGGGAGCGGCTGTCCCTGTGGTCGGAGGCTGGTCAGAGCTCGTTGTTGACTCAGACACCTAAAGCCAGCCTGTTCCCAGTGCACAGCCCAGGGGTACCCAGAAGGTACCCTCATAGGGCTGTGGGTGCCGGTCCTAGAGCCCAGCTGCAGGGCGGGGAGCAGGTGGAGGGGCACCCACCGGCCAGGGATGCTGCTCCAGAACCGCTGAATGTCTGCCAGAGTCAAGTAGAGCTCAAAGAGCCCTGAGGCCACCTCGAGGGTCATCTTGGGGCTCAGCTCCTCTGTCAGGACCCAGGCCTCCTCAGCCACCTGCCGGGAGGGCGGAGTCAGGCCACAGGCAACAAGGAAAGAAACCCAGGCCCCTCCCAGGGCCTCCTGCCACTCCCCACACCCAGCAGGCACCAGGGTCGGGAGCGGGGACCCTTCTCACCAGACGCTCCAGCTGCCGGAAGGTGAGGGTGAAGAAGTCCACCTTGAGGATGCTGCAAAGGACGTGTCTCAGGCACCTGCTCCCCGACAGCAGGCCCTGCTGGTCCCCACCCACCCCTGCACCCCAGCCCCCAGGCCCACCTGTGGAAGAGGCTGGCATAGATGCTGAAGCAGGACTGCAGGTCATCGTAGATGGCATCTGCTAGCTCAATGAGCCCAGGAAGGCGCTGGGGCCCGGGCTGCAAGGAAGGCTGGCTCACACTGACCTTTCGGCCCACCTTCACCCACACAGCCCCGCCCCTAGAACCACACCTGCTCTCGAGCACTCTTGGTGTTCAGCATCCTGTCATACCACTCCCGGTTGCCTCTCTGCAACAGAAGCCACCAAGGCAGCATCGTGGGTCAGAGGGACGAGGGAGAGTTGTGGCAGGAGACGGTGGTACAGAAGTCCCGGACCAGCCCAGCAGGGGAGGGCAGGGCCCGAAACACACCTTCAGGGCGGCAGCAACGTCCATGTTCAGCTCCGTCTCAAAGGGACAGATCTCGAAGGAGGGCTGGAAGACCTGCAGCTTGCCCAGACACCTGGGCGAAGGGAGCCGCTCACTCAGAGCCTGCCCGGCTAGTCCCCCCCCCGTCCCCGCCCCCACAGCAGCTGTACCCACTTCAGCAGCAGCTCCAGGCGGCAGACGGCTGTGCTGTTGGTGGCGGGGAAGTAGTCTCGGAGCTGGCGCAGCAGCTGCAGCCCAAACTCGGAGAAGGCGGAAAAGCTGTCAGCCAGGCTCTCCTCCTGGGGGACAGGGCCCTTCAGAGCTGGGGACACCAGTGCCAGCAGCCCCGCTCGGCCACTGATGCCGAGATTCATCGTCCCTGCCTCGGCCCTCGCGCATCTCCTGCTGCAGAGCACTTGCTCTCTCCCAGGGCAGCGGTTCGGCTCGTTCCCGGTTCTCAACCGAGCAGGCCCAGCCACAGCGCTCGCTCCCTCCACCGGCGCCCTGCGCACCTGCTCCTGGGGCAGCGAGGCCGCCTCCTCCCAGTGCACCTGCAAGTCCTCCAGCAGCCCCAGCAGGTAGCCGTAGTCCAGCGTGCGGGTCTGATGGTGGCGGCTGCTGACCTGCCAGTGCCTGTGGGGGCCGGTGGGTGGTCAGGCTGCGCCCGGCACCGCCCCCGCCCCGCCCACCGCTCACAGCCCCGCCCCCGCCCCATAGACTGCCCAACAAGAAGCCTACCCCTTCACTGTCCCGCCCACCCATAGCACCGCCCCTGCCCCGCCCACTCACAGCAGGCCCCTCCCATGGCCCGCCCACTCGGCCCGCCCCGCCCCGCCCACTCACAGCACGGCCAGCTGCAAGGGCGACAGGTTGCTCTGCGCTCCGTGCAGGCAGAGCACGGTGGCCGCGGGCGCGCTGAGCTCTCCGCGCCAGCTGCTGGAGTTGGGCTGGGGAGGAGGCTGGGCGTGGGCGGGGGCAGGGAGACGCCCCAGCCCCGCCCCAGCCCCACGCCGCCGCCGGAGTCCCGAGGGCGCCCACTACCTCCTCGGCGCGGTGCTCGAACTGCAGCAGGCGGCTGAGCAGCAGCAGGTAGGACAGGAAGCCCGATCGCCCGCGCTGGCTCATGGCCGTGTCCCTCTGCAACAGAGCCCCGTCACTGGCTGCCCTCCCACCCTCCGCAGTCCGTGGGTGCAGGGCGGGCCCGGCGCTCCCCACCTGCGTGGTGATCAGCTTGAGGACCAGGTGGCAGTCCCCCTGCACGCGGGACGCGCTGGAGCGCGGTTCCAGCTTGAACCAGCGGTCGACACCAGCCACAGGCACCTCCTGGGGAGGCAGGGGTCAGAGCAGGGGTCAGAGCCGCCAGGCTGCGCCCCTCCCTCCCTCCCCGACGGACCGAGGGAGCACTCTGGGCGGTCCCAGTCCTCCCTGTCCCTGCAGGTGCGCCGCAGCCCCAGGTGTGTGCGCGGCTCAGGGGGACCACAGGACATGAGCACTGGAAATGCCTGGGAAGGTTGGGGCACCCGGGTGCCTCTGTGAAGCACCCCGACCCTCCCCGTGCCCGCCCACCTGGACAGGTATGTTGAGGCACCCCAGGAAGTCATCAGTGTGGTCCTCGGTGGGCCCTGCGGTCCCATTTGCTCGGGCTGACTTGACAATCTGTTTGAAGTACCTGGGCACAGCAGGGTGGGCGTCACACTGGTGGTCCCTGGGGAGCCACTGTGCACTGGGCCCCGTGGCCAGGCCGAGGGCACAGGTCTGGGCACAAAGGCCCCACCCCTGTACCTGCTCATGCCCTTCAGGCCGATGACTTCGTTCAGCTTCCTGCACGCTTCCACCAGGGACACGTCATCGTCATGATCCCTGGGGGTGGGGGAGCACCTGGCTTGTCTGGAGCCCCCAGCACGGCCTGGAGTCCCCCTCTTCCCCCAGACCAGAGGCCCCCATTCCCGGGCCCCTACCAGATGTCCAGGTGCAGCTGGTCCGTGCTGACATCCTCGATCTCGCTACAGGGAGAACACAGAGGTGCCCGTGGAGGTCCCAGGTGCGCCAAGAAGTCCAGGCGCAGTGTGGACGAGGCCATGTGCTCTGGTTCCCAGATGGGCTGCCTGGGCTCAAATCCTGACCTGCCACTTGCTCCCAGCTGTGTGGCCACAGGGGCACAATGTCCCTCTCTAGAAAGTGGGCTATGCCCAGTCCCCGTAGCAGCTCCCTGGAGCAGGCTGTGGGCCATCACCCTCCCGCCCCAGCCTGGCCGCCCGGCTTCACAGACGTAGGGGCTTACAAGAGGAAGTGCTCCTTCCACACGGGGTTCAGCGTGCTGCTCTTGACCTCGGTGACCCGGATGCACTTGGCTGGCAGCGGGCCGCCACGTTTGCCACCCTTTCGGAAGCTGAAACGCTGCTCCTTCTGCGCACCCGGCTCCCGCGGGGCACCCGAGGCGGGCAGGATGCCCAACATGCAGTAGGGGTCGCTAAAGCCTGGGAGGTGGCAGCTGCCTGAGCCCCCGACCCCGCACCCCTCCCCCCCAGGCCTGGGTGTGACCAGGGTCCGCTGGGCCCCACTCACCATTGGGGTCTTTGGCCAGAAGGTTCTTGGCACGCATGACAGAGACTTTCAGGGCGTACGAGGGGGCCTGTGGGCAGAGGGGCACGGGGGGCCTGGCAGGGCTGAGCTGCCCCTCTGGACACCTGCTCAGCATAAACATGACAGGGCCTGGCCTCGTGCCCCCACCACCCCCAGGGCCCTGGCATGCGGGCACGGCGGTGACCAGGCCCCGCTGAGGCGGGCAGTGGCCTTCCTTACCTTGGCCGCCTTCACATGCCCAATGGCCTCGGCATGCTCCTCAGGGCTGGTGCCAAACACCTGTGGAGGGCGGGCAAGAGGGAGGGGCCCAGGGGACCCCTGAAGCGGGGCTAGCCACTGCCCTCGGGGCCTCAGGTTCAGCCCCAGCCAGGAGGGTCAGCGCACAGAGGCAGGGAAACCCACTCTGCCGCGTGCCTGGGAGGGCAGCTGGCGGGTCTGTGCCAAGGAGTGTGAGTCACACCCATGGACGGTGGGTGTGAGTGGGGCACACCAGTGCGCATGGAGAAGTGGGGGTCGCAGCGTGCTGGCCAGGGACAGGGAGTTCAGGGCAAGCGCAGGTGAGG
Source organism: Propithecus coquereli (assembly GCF_000956105.1). Classification (NCBI taxonomy): domain Eukaryota; kingdom Metazoa; phylum Chordata; class Mammalia; order Primates; family Indriidae; genus Propithecus; species Propithecus coquereli. The sequence goes on along the minus strand of NW_012148285.1, from coordinate 327,622 downwards.
AGGGAAGGTGTGTGTCCATCTGCCCGTCCTTCTGGGAGAGTCTGCGTATCTCTCCTCC
>NW_012148285.1:323857-325964 GCF_000956105.1 Propithecus coquereli | reverse complement strand
ATGGCAGGGCACAGGTGGGAAGGGCACAGTGGGGCCCTGTCACCTGGACAGCAAGGAAACCTGTGGCCTGGGCCTCAGCCCACGTGCCCAGGGCTCACATGGCCAGGATGCCCCAGAGGGGGCCGCCCCGGGGTCCTCACCCTCCGGGAACAGCTGCGGTCAATGCCTCACCCTCACGCCAGGGCCCCGTCAGCACACCCGGGGCCAGTGCCCCAGGGAGCAGGACCTGCCCCTTACAGTCAGCCCCAGCGGCTCTCACGCCCTCCGGGCTCATCCTCTTCCATCGCCTTCACGTTGCCATGGCAACCAAGCCCCCCCCCCACACACACACACCCCCGCTGCATCCTACCCGGCCAGAGTGGCCCTCTGCTGAGGCGTGCGGCCTGGGCCCGGCCCTGCTCGCACTGAACTTGTCTGCCACCTGCCCCAGCCTTGCCGGCCTCTGGCTCACAGCACACCCCGTGCTCCCCCGCCCCACACAGGCCCGTGCACGGCTGATGGGCCCCCTTTCCTTGACGGCACCCACCCGGCCACCTAGTGAGGGTGCTTGGGCCAGGCACGCCCACCCTGGCAGGGGCCACTGTCATCATCTGACGAGGCAGGAAACAGAGCCTGAGCAGGTCCAACCCCTTGCCCAGGAGCTCACGGCAGCTGGGGGTGGGAGGGCAGGTTGACGTTCCTGCCCTGCCTGCCTGCCAGACCAGCCCCTGGGCCGTGTTGTCACCAGCTCTGTCACCATCCCCTGCTGTCTCCTCCCCAGAATCAGGCCAGGTGTGGGGGGCTGGGCCCGTGCACACCCGGCAACTGGTGGTCCTAAGCAGATGTTGGATAAGCTCCCTGCTCCGAGGTCCGTCTGTGGTGGCCCAGGGTCACCATGCCTGCTCTGTGCCCCCAGCTCCGCCTCTACCCCCAATAACGCCTCACCCTGTTCCTGATGCTCCAGCCGGTTGAGCGAGCCGTGGGCCCTGGGCTCACAGCGCTTTCACCTGGCCGGGCCCAGGAGCTGAGGACAGGAGGGGGCCTGCGGGGCTCTTGCCCTGTGGGGACGGCACTCACCTCCTTCAGACCCATCAGTGCCTTCCTCTGTGAGCCTCCCCCCAAAGACGGGGTCCCAGAGGTCGGGCATGGTGCTTCCGGAAGCTGCCATCCTCTTTCTAGCCAAGTGAAAGAGGCTGCTCCCCCTCCCAACAGCCCCCCAAAGCCAGTGGAGCAGCCACTGCTTGAGCTGTCGCCAGGGCAACCGCCTGCCGCATCTGCGTGTGACAGGGGCTACAGGGGCTTGTGGGCCCAGAGACAGACATGACGCAGGAGCTGAGGCCGAACTGCAGGGTCGGGGAGGGGGTGTCTGAGAACAGACTGTTCCGGGCCAAGTGGGGGCCGGATGCCGTCCCCGCATCTCCCATCCGACGTCTCCCCGGCTAGTCCTTGGAGCAGCCCGAGGGAGGGGTCCGTCCGCTCGCCTCGTCCCAGGTGAGCACGCTGAGGTCCAGGCTTCGGAACCCATCCAGGGCACAGAGGCAGCAGGGCCCCTGTGGTGTCCAAGTGCTAAGCTCCTGAGATGTCCTGGGGTCTGGGGTCCGGCGGGGTGGGCCACCCTGACTGACTGCAGCTCCTGCCCATCCCCCTTTAGCCCGCTGCCAGGACAGGGACCACAGTGGGAGCTCGGCACAGGTGCTCAGAAACCCTGGCTGCTTGGGCAGCACTAACTTCGTTGCACCTGGGAGCCACCTGCTCTGGGAGCCACCTGCCACGGAGGGCGACGGTGCCCTGGCCAGGGACTTCGTCCGGAGCTGCCATGAACGACGGACAGTGGGCATGTCCTGTCAGCCTGTGTTTATCTGTGACCAGGCGGGAAGCGCCGCTACCTCGGGGCTCAGCTGGGATGGCGCAGGTCAGCATGGGCCAGCCACACCTGACCGTGTGGCTCATTCTCTGGCTGCCCCCAGACCTGCGCTGAACAGGGAGTGACATTTTCCCATGTCACATCCCAGGGCTGGGGTGACTTGCCCAGAGCCAGGATTCAAACCCAGAACTCCAGCCCAGCCGTTTGGGGGCTTGGGTGGCTCTGAGGCAGATGAGTCTGGGGGCAGCTGAGCCTAGGAGAGCT
>NW_012148285.1:321087-323617 GCF_000956105.1 Propithecus coquereli | reverse complement strand
GACCCCGCACCCCTCCCCCCCAGGCCTGGGTGTGACCAGGGTCCGCTGGGCCCCACTCACCATTGGGGTCTTTGGCCAGAAGGTTCTTGGCACGCATGACAGAGACTTTCAGGGCGTACGAGGGGGCCTGTGGGCAGAGGGGCACGGGGGGCCTGGCAGGGCTGAGCTGCCCCTCTGGACACCTGCTCAGCATAGACATGACAGGGCCTGGCCTCGTGCCCCCACCACCCCCAGGGCCCTGGCATGCGGGCACAGCGGTGGCCAGGCCCCGCTGAGGCGGGCAGTGGCCTTCCTTACCTTGGCCGCCTTCACATGCCCAATGGCCTCGGCGTGCTCCTCAGGGCTGGTGCCAAACACCTGTGGAGGGCGGGCAAGTGGGAGGGGCCCAGGGGACCCCTGAAGCGGGGCTAGCCACTGCCCTGGGGGCCTCAGGTTCAGCCCCAGCCAGGAGGGTCAGCGCACGGAGGCAGGGAAACCCACTCTGCTGCGTGGCTGGGAGGGCAGCTGGCGGGTCTGTGCCAAGGAGTGTGAGTCACACCCACGGACGGTGGGTGTGAGTGGGGCACACCAGTGCGCATGGAGAAGTGGGGGTCGCAGCGTGCTGGCCAGGGACAGGGAGTTCAGGGCAAGCGCAGGTGAGGAGGGAAGGTGTGTGTCCATCTGCCCGTCCTTCTGGGAGAGTCTGCGTATCTCTCCTCCCTAAGCTGTGTGTCCACGGGTCGTCCACCCCTCCTCTGTCAGCCTGCCTGTGTGCTGCTGTGCACATACATGTCTGTGACACGTGCTGCCCTCTGTGCGTGTTGTGCGTGGGTGGTGGCAATCGTGTGCCGTTCGGGTGATGGGGATGTCAGTGGGGGGTTGGGGCAGGGAGGGGTCTCGGTCCTCCCCAAGGCGGGCTGCCAGGGCTCACCTGTTGAAGGTAGCCCAGCAGGGCCTCCTGGTCGTCCACCTGGTCGGGGCCCATGGTCCCCGCACGGTAGAGGACCGTGTACAAGGCTTCCTCGTAGAGCATCTCCACCTGCACGGGGAGCAGGCCCTGAGCGTCCAGCCCATGTGGGGGTCTCGGCTCCTCCTGTCCACCCCTCGAGTGCCCAAGCCTGGGAAGTTCCTTCACCGGCCACGCCCAGCCCCTGCCCCAGTCCCTTTGCACCTGGGGGCCTCCACTCCTCCCCACGCATCCCACCCCCCTTTGCTGTCCACCTGTCACCAGACCCTGGGCACACAGTAGGTGCTCATAAATGGCTGGGGGCCCTACCTGGGGCAGCACCCCCTTACCTCCTCCTGGGCCAGGACTCTCAGGCCCCGGTTGGGGTCCACGGGTTCAGCAGGGGCTGGAGAGCTGCTGCGCAAGAGGACCTGTGGGAGGTGCTGGGGTGAGGACCTCAGGTGCCCCCGGGGCTGGGCTGGCTGGACAGCGGGTGCTCCAGGGAGGAAGGCACAGGAGGGGGTGCAGGCCGGCCGCAGGAGCTGCGTCCTCACCTCGGGGCACGGCAGGCCCTGCCTGCCTTCTCCCTTCTTCAGGAGGAGGCGCATCTGCGCGAAGAACTCCACGCCGTCCCCGGGTTTCCTGGGAGAAAGGCCCAGGTCAGCTCTCAGCCCGCAGCACGTGCCCGCCCCAACCCCAGCCATACGACTCCGGGGTGCGTCTGGAGTGGGGCAGCGTGCGTCCAGCGTGCTGTGGCCTCCCAGTGACCCCTGCCCAGCCAGGCGCACGACCCTCGAGTTCGGCCCCTGGGGAACGCACCAGGCCCCCGTGGCAGGCTCCCGCGGGTCGGCATTGGTGCTCTCCGGCTCCTGCTCGGCCCTGCGGCGGAAGGACGGGCACACCTGTACCTGCCTGAGCACGCTGCTCTTGATCTCCAGCAGGGCGGACATGGTGGGCCACCTGCGGCAGAGAGCGCAGCCTTGGGTCGTCGGCACGGAGGCTGGTGAGGGCACGGAGCCCACACACAGCCCTGGCTGTGCCCGCACCCAAGGGGCTGTGAGGCTCCTGCAGCCACGCTTGCCGGGTGACCTGCCGAGGAGCCCGAGCGTCCCCTGCTGGGTAGCTTCAGGGATGTGGTGGTAGAAGGTGCCAGAGGTGATGGCAGTGCCACTCTGGGCGGGGGCTCCATCCCAGAGCTGCCAGGGTCTCATTGGGGAGGGACGTGTTTGCCGCACTCAGGCCAGGGCAGGTGCCTGATGCTTGGGCCTTGTATGCAGGAAGCAAAACGGTGGCCAGAACCCCAGATGTCCCGGTACTATGGCAGGGCACAGGTGGGAAGGGCACAGTGGGGCCCTGTCACCTGGACAGCAAGGAAACCTGTGGCCTGGGCCTCAGCCCACGTGCCCAGGGCTCACATGGCCAGGATGCCCCAGAGGGGGCCGCCCCGGGGTCCTCACCCTCCGGGAACAGCTGCGGTCAATGCCTCACCCTCACGCCAGGGCCCCGTCAGCACACCCGGGGCCAGTGCCCCAGGGAGCAGGACCTGCCCCTTACAGTCAGCCCCAGCGGCTCTCACGCCCTCCGGGCTCATCCTCTTCCATCGCC
>NW_012148285.1:316532-317432 GCF_000956105.1 Propithecus coquereli | reverse complement strand
GGGCGTTGGGCGCCTCCTTCCTCAGGCCCCACCTGTCTCCACTCACCTGTCTCCGCAGCGGCTCCCCTCTCTCCACCCTCCCCGTACCCCTTCTCGGCCTCGCTGGTCTGTGGGGACCCGCGGGAGCCCCACCCCCCAGTTCTATTGGGGTCTCTCTCCCACTGGAGGGTGGGCGGTCCGTGGGCAGTTGGGGAACCTGTCCCCAGAGCCTCCAGCCCTGGCAGGGAAGGCGAGGAGGGGACGCGCGGGGCCGGCGCCGGCGGGATTTCGGGGGTACTCGGGGGCCCCACGAGGACCGGCGGGAGGGTGGGAGAGACAAGGGCGGGTCGTCTTCCTCCCCCAGCCCAGGAGGGGCGCTGGGGAGCCCCCAGTGTCTTCGGGGTCCTCGGACCCGACCCCGTCTGTGGCCTCCACTGGGGAGGCGGCGCCGGGTGGAAGCTCGAGCGAGGGTGGGTGGAGGGGGAGAGGGGACGGTGGTCGCGGGTGCCCCGCGGCGCGGAGGTCTGGCCCTGCCCCCGCCCGCCCGTGCGCGCTCCGGGGGGAGGGCGGGATGGGGGCAGCAAGAGAAATGCCCCTGAGACCCCGCCCCTCCGTGCATGCGGGGCCTCAGTTTCCCAGGGCCCAGGGAGCGTCCTCTACAGCTCCCCTCCCCCGCCCCCTGGGGTCCGCGACAAGCGCAGCGCTGGTGCTGGGACACCAGGGCCCAAGGGGGCGGCTCCTGGGGGGCGGCGGCTGCTGTCCGTCCGGGTCGGGGCGCAGGGCCGAGCCCCGACGGCGGCCCGACGGCACCGGCTGCAGCCGCGGCACTCACCGTGGGCCGGGCGCGGAGGGCTCCCGGGGGCGCCGGCTCCGGGACGCCGAGGCACAGCGACCGCTCGCAGCCGCGAGCGCCGACGTCTG